>NC_142613.1:15064924-15216439 GCF_059453375.1 Lepisosteus platostomus
TGAGATCCTTGGGGGAACTTACAGTTTGACAGAGAAGTGAAAGAACGCATTTTGTTTACTCTCCTCTATTTTTTTTTCCTGTAGAGGTGTACATGATTAACCATGGTCTATTTCTCTTTTTTGCATTCCCTGCAAAAATGAGCAGTTAAGTACTTCTTTAGTTCTAGTCTGATAAAAACTAATTAGAAGTCTGAATAAAATATTGTGCTCTAAACTATGACTTAGTTATGCCTTTGTAGTGTTCCCATAGCCAAAATGTAAATGTAGTGGCTCTCTGAAGGGACCAGTTCTGTAGGGTTTGGGCATTTACTGAGACAATTATTAATTGTAGCAGTAAATCACAAAGTTGATTCTTTTGATGGCTTTAGAATCCAACCATGCGACATAACTCAAACAACGCACACACACAGGTACTAATACATGAGGATACATTTATTAATACATAGAATATGCATATAAAACTAACAGATCTTATCGAGAGGGTTATCAGAATACAAAAGGTATATATTCAATCAGTTACAAAGTGTTACACATATCAAGAGGACATACGTTCAGTATATCATTCATTAAGACCGTTTCGTAAGTGAACTTGGTTATAACTTCTACATTAGATACTCAAAACAAGTACATAACTCTTAGAAATTAAATTGATATCAACTGGTTGGGATAACAATTGAATTCTCGAGCTGTAATGCATTGAAGTTGAATACTCATCCAATCTCTGGGGATTCAGATCTCCTGCGGGCACAAAGAAACAGTTGCAGGCTGTTGCTGTCCAACCTGCGCTCTCTGGCTCGGTGCCAGGCTGTGCTGTGCGGTTTGCGACGGTGTGCTGCAGATGCTCACTGTTGGCTTTAACTAGCAAAGTGTGTGCACAGGAGAAAAGATGACTGTGGGTCCCAGCAAGTCAGGAAGAGGACCAGTTCGTTCCTGATGAAGAGCTAGTTCTGAATAGTGATTCAGCTGTCCACAGTTCCGACCTGTTCACGAGGCCTGCTGCTGTTGCTAACCTCGGGTGGATCCTCTGGTTACTCTCTGGCAACCTCCGCTCTCGACTCTTAGAACAAAGGAAAGTTCTGGCACTCGGACACACTGGCCGTTCCGTGGTTGTCCGGGCTGAGTCTCAGGATGGTCAGGAGGCGCGCTGCGAGAATGTCCTGCCCTTGGGAGCCTTCTGCTCCTGGGCCTTCCTGCCCTGGAATTCTCCTTTGAATTCCCTTTAGAATAGTCCACAGAATCCTCCACTGAATCTCTTCTGAATCTTACTGAATCTCTCAGGCTCTCTGTGTTGCCTGTTTTTACCTGGAGGAACTTCAGCTCGTTGATTGGCTGAAAGTTCCATGGGCATCAGAGTCCCACGTAGGTTACTCGGCCCTACCAGTCCCTGATTGGTTGATCAAGGTGAGATATGAGTCACTTACTCCTGACACTTAGGAATGCAGTCAAGATGTCCATCTGGCACTCCCTAGACAGATAGGCGCCAATGGATGACCATTGATCATGATAGCCAGGCTTAGCTAAGTGCATCCCCCTTTGGGAGCTGTCCTTATTAAAGGAACCTTAAATCAGCCTGCATGAATAGTTTCTCTGTGGCTGCACCACAGAGATAAACAGAGAAATGAGGCCTAATTTGGGAAAGCTCAGAAACACTTAATTCTGCCTTATTAATAAGCCTCGCCGCTACACCTTATACTCTAAATAATCACATATTTTAAGGAAATATTTTCCCAATATTATTTATATATTATATGTTACACCAATGTGTTTATCCACAGTGGCATGAAGCCTAATATACTAGTTAGTTTCCTGACAAACGTTACATGCAAGGTTCTGAGGCTTATCTGAGTGCTGATGACCTCTATTTGTTTCAAATCACTCCAAATGAGAATTATTTTGAAGCATAATTGGGTTCACAATATATATCCATGAATTGGGGGCATGGGGCATGAATTCCTATTTCAGCCACTGTGTTATGGAGTATATTAAGTTTATTAGAAAGCACAGAAATGTCTGCACCTTCCTGAAGGTTGCATTATGACTTTCCAAAAATGAAGATCTGTGGATAAAGTTGACCAAATAATGACATTTGAAAGAGGTATCTGTCAGATAGCATTTGTTGGTGTATGGAATGCAGCCCTCTCCTATTGGATGTTAGGTTAGATTTCATGAGTCTAGTTTATATTCTCCACAAGTCATCCTATTTGCTTTCACCTAATAAATGCAGCCAAGATGTATTCTGGTGCCTTTTATTGGGCTAGCTCTAGCATGCCTGCCATTTCATAGCTGATGAAGAGATTTCAATGAATGGTTTCTGAAAGGCTTGAGTAAATTCTCTTTTAATGCACGCTCACTCTGGCACATAGTATTGTCACTGTATTTACCCTACACAAAATCTCATATGTGTATATCTATACTTAATGTCTAAGAGAAAGAAAATTGAGAGTGTGCTAGGGATGAAAAAAAGAAATCTATACAGCTTTGTAAGATGTGAAAACCTCAGGCATTTAACAAAACTCTGGTAGAAAGTCAACTATTTTATTTTTAAAACACATTCTTTCTTTTGGAATAAATTGGAGATTATTTTAACTTTTTAATAATGGAATGGCCTACTGAAATTTACTAATGAAAAAAAAACCATTACATTTGCCTCTTTTCAGTAGAATTGGGTGATAAGATTTTCTTTCTTTTTGCTTTCTGGCAAACTGCAGCAGCTACTTTCTTACCTAATGTATCTCTCAGTATGAAAAAAAAGAACTTCTTCTTGATGTTCTTGTGGTTGGGGTTCATTATGATGAAGATCTTGCTTCCAAATAAAAAAACAAACAATCCAACTGCCGTTTCCTCTTGGCTGCACTACATGCTGTGGTTATAATTATGTCCCTCATTGCATGTCATACAACATCCCTTGAGGTAACAGCACCAGGGGTCTGGAAAGACAGTTTTTTCTCTTCACTGCTCTGCTGTGAAGATCACACCAATACAGACAGAATCCTCGTTGCATTATCCATAATTTATCAATGTGGGGTCAAGAGGTTAATTTGCATTTTATTTGAAAGCAAATGGTGGCTTGCTCCCTCATTTTGCTAATCTGATCCTGGCAACTTCCCTGCGAAACACTAGGAAGCTTGTCTGGCTCATTATATTTGTGAGAGCATTTTTAATTTTTTAGTCTGTCTCCCCCTGAATGAGATTTTTTGTCCCTCCCGGGCAGCCACCCAAAGGTTGAATGCAATATTCATTAGGATATCCTCATCAGCACCTTCATATTAACTCTGTCCACTCAAATTTTCAGGTTTCTATTTTTCTCTGTGAAAAACAGTAGCTTCTTACATCAACTCTCACGTTCGCAAACACATCAAGGAAATGTGACCAGTTTTGAAGAAATAAAAGTCTAAAGTTAATTTAAAATGTTTTGAACAAGATAGAACTGAACAGAGAGAAAATGGAAAACTTAACTAAGTGATTGAAACCTGTGGTCTTTGTTAGTCCATGACCACACCAAGAGATTGTTTTACAACAAAACAATATCATAGCCCTATGTTATGTACTTAAAGAAATGAAGTTTTGCATACGATGTGTAAGAACACATAAGGTTGTATCCACACCTATTTTACATTCTAGTTGCTGTGGCAACTGAATAATCTTTTTTACTGTGGAGAACCATAATATTCCTTTCTGCAAAAACATTGCAGCTTCCATGTGGATGGGAGAATGAGTACAGTACAGTGAATGGAAGATCATTTGTATTAACCCTGAGCTTGTCAAACTCTGCTGCCTGGCCATTCTTGTGATGGATAATAGTCCTTCACTCTATCCGGAGTTCCATAGCAATTACATTATGCCAATTGCAGCATCATGCGATGGCCAGTGGCTCATTTTAATGTTGTTTTTTTTTTCATGGGAAAAATGTTATTCTTCTCTGCATGCCACATTGTTTTTAAATAATCATGTGATTTCAGCTATTCTATTATTTAAAACTAAATCAATTTGGATTCATGCTATGCTGCACTTGCAAAAGGGCAGGGGGTTGTGTTAATGCAGCCAATTTGTGTTTGAGATTATTGCATGAAAGAAGAAAACATTGCATTGCTGGGATCCTTCATCTAAAATGTGATGTTTTTTACCGATTTCTTTGCACTTCATACTATTTACGGATTTAGCAACCATATTGTATTAATGCTTTTGTTACCAAAAACCCACTGTTTTTTAAAAAATGTGTTTCTGGTGTTTCTGAGGGTCCAATTAGCCCCCCCATATAATCTTGTCTGTATTTCATGTGATTATCCTTGTAATTATGCAAAGTTGCATTAATGAGGCTGGTGTAAAATTATGTATTCACATCTAGCAGACTTCATTGTCCTCACTTTAATAAGACTAAATAAGAAATTTTAGATTTGGGTCTTTCAAGTAATTATCTTGTAATTGCTGTCCTTGTGGTCTTAGAAGTTTAATTTAAAAAGCTGTGCACGATAAGGTTAATTTTTTTTTACAATAAAACAGTGTATTATGCATTTATTCTCCAGTGTGGCCTACTGTATTTCACTGAGAGATGCTTAGGGATACATTTTTAGAAGCCTGTATGTTTTTTCTTAGTGATTTACAGGAGAATTGTTCTGATATATATCCCTTAACATTTTATAAAATATCAATTTTAATATTAAAAATAAAACAAATCTGTATAAAATTGCATATTATCGTACAGAGAGCACAAAAAAACACCAGAGACTATGCACAGCCTGATCATGTCCCTGAGTTCAGTACGCTAATGAACAAATGCAGTAAGATGATTTTTTCCCTCTGTATCCTTCTATAGTCCACTTAAATTACAGATAGGCTGCCTGTAGAAGGTGTTGACCTTAGTTTGATTTTCAAGGATCAGAATTAAATCATGAATGGAAAATGTTAAGTTTGAGTGCCAGTTCTGAATTCAGAATGCCAATTAGTAGCACTGCCTTACAGCTCTAGGGTCTTTAATTTGATACCAGTTTGGAGACCCTTTCTGTGCAGTCTGCATGTTCTCTGTGTTTTCATGCATTTTTACCAAGTGCTCTTGTTTCTTCCAACATCCCAACAAAAAACAAGTTTTCTGATTATAATGCATAAGCAGCAAACCTATAATCCATCCAAACTCTATAATCCATCCATCCATTTTTTAACAACTTCTTCCAATTCAAGGTCATGGGGGAGCAGGAACCTATCCTGGCAAGCAACAGACGCAAGGCAGGGTACACCCTGGGCAGGACTTCAGTCCATTTCAGGGCAGACACACAGACAAAGGCACACCAAAATTTACACCTAGTGCCAATTTTTCCCACAAAACATTCCCCTACAAAGTGTTTTTAGCCTGTGGGAGGAAACTGGAACACATGAACACATACTGTACATGAACAGAAGAAGAACACACAAACACAGATAGTAGCCAAGGAATTGAATTTAGGGCCCTAGTAATGTGATTCAGCAATCCTAATCACTGCTCTACTATTCAGCAGTTTACAGATTGAAAAGCAGAACTCATCTGATGACTGTCTTAATACTGATATTTATCACATTGCAACAGAAGCAATAAATCATTTACTGTACATGATTATTTATTTGTATTTATTGTTGTTTTATAATTTGGAGCTTCCCAAAAAGCACAACCTGAAAATAAATTCAGAATTAAGGAATTAACATTTCAAAAGTGATTAATAAATCCTGACATCTAAGGAAACACTGATTTAACCCAACATCTCATTGTACACCTTTCTTTCTCATTTGTTTAAAATCATACATTTCCATTATTGCTTAGAATCAAGCTTTTTTGGATTTGCACATATCATGGGCAAATCCAACAAAACAGGCAAATATCACACATAAAAAGACAGTGGGGTATGAATGTATGAGAGTGGTGATGAGTGTTTTAAAGGGTGTTACTTTAAGGAGCAATCTGGTATGAGAAAAGTAACACCAATCAACTATTGCTGATCCCCTTAAGCAGGCTTTTCTAATACAGACTATTTTTTGAGTTTCCCGTCGAGATCATAGAATAAACTTTGATGAAAACATGGACAGATTAGATGGAATGTCCAATCTATTTTAAATATTTTGGGCCTGTATATAAAAGCTTGTATAACACTTAACCAACCTGAAACATCTCAGATGAAAACTGAGATGTTACTTTGGGTTTGTAGCAATATTACATAAGATTTGTACAGTACATCAAATTCTTTTCCAAAACATTATAGATTTTTTTAAAATTATGTTGCATAATGTTTATTGATTTCTAAACTGATGTGCTGCTTAAATATAATTTATTACAGTTAATCTGTCATATTTTAAGAATAGGATAACTGAGTTTCACTTTAAAACCCCACACTTTTATATTTTCACACTTAAAATTTGGCTTTTAGTGAATTTTCACTTGTTTTTTTTGCAAGATTGAAACAGGTTTCACAAATTTGCTTTGCTAACATAAAACTCCAGTTTATTTAAGTCAATCACTAACCTGATCATTCAAAGCAAAGTATCTAATGTCAATTATTGAATGTATTGAACTCAATTGAATTGAATTGTGAATAATTCCAAAGCTTTATTTCAAACTGAATTAAAAATGGATGATTTGCTGTATATTGCAGTCATATTTTTATTTCAGATCCTAAAATACTGTGTAGTGCTATCTGACACTAGTCCGGGAAGCAGATTTGCAGTGGGCGAAGTTATGTGGCTGTTATAGATTCAGAACTACAGAATATTACAAAGAAATTCAAACAGGTAGCTGCATCAGCATATGTAGGCTGCAAAGGAACAGGTAAAGGCTTATTCCATGCTGAAAGGTGTAAGATAGGCTGCTAGGGCAATAGAATCCTATGCAGGACTCAAGACAAGAGAAAGACACTAAGCAGATACGCTAGGCAAAAACGAAAACCAGGAGGCAGGTGAGTAGGTCTGAACACGGAGAGACAAGGAGGAAGCAACAATCCAAAAACACTAGGCGAAATCGAATCCAGGAAGCAGGCGAGTAGGTCAGAACACGGAAGTACAAACGAGGAAGCAGCAATCCAAATCACAAAGCGAAACCGAAAACGAGAAGCAGGCTAGGAGATCGAAAAGCAAGAGATACACGCGCACTAGGGAGCTCGAAGAGAATCCGCAATATAGAGCGGGGAAGTGAGGAAAAAGGGGAACTAAAATAGAGACGGGAGAGAAAGGTGATTGGCGTTTACTTGCGGCGTGAGCTTGTTTTACAGGGTGTGCGCGTGGGAATGCAAGAAGGAAGAGAGGGGCGAGTGGAATGCGTAACAAAAGGAAAATAAAAGAAACAGCTGTGGAGCCTTCTCCAGCTGTGTACAACAAAATGCATTAAACATTGTAATTAATTGATTGTGAACTCTTTTAAATTTTAAATTTTGCCTATTGAATTTCAAAATTGTAAATATTTATTTCTTTGGTTCTTTATTTAAATGGCCTTTTAGATGATCACAGAGAAAGCATCACATAAACCAAAAATTGTGCTTTACTTATTGTTGTAAGGGTAAGGCCCAAATGCATATGATCTGATGACCAATGTTAGAAAGGGTAAGATAACAGAAAGGGAGGAAATCACGGCTTTAGCATTTATTTATTCCTGTAGATCCTAATTGCATGCCTCTCCAGAAAATGTCAGGCAGGAGCCATAAATCACCTTCACCTGTGAGATTAATATCAGGTCAATTTAATTACTGCTGCTGTTGGTTCCTCCTCGCTAATACCCCAGCTGGAAGAATAATTTCATCCTCCTTACAAGATTATTACACAGGATAAACAGGCTTTGAGTCAGTAAATATTCTGAACCTTTACTAATTGCCTTTTGGGAATCAGGCTTCCAGGACCATCTTTACTAAAAGGTCTCACATTCAGACACATGTAGCTCCAACCTGCTGAGATCACTACTGTGAAAAGCATGAGGGCCACATTTCAGAATTAGCCTGATTCCCAGAAGCCCACCTAAATCCCTTCTGTCTCACCTTTGATGTCTTTGAATTTAAGAAAGTCAAACATGAATAGCTATTCCATTAAAAAATGACTGACTCTGAGGTCTTGCTTCCTCAGGGGTAACAATAACTGGGATTTGCAGGTGTATTTCAAAACATTAGCTGATAGCACTGAGTAGAATATTTTGCATTAATAATACTTGTTGATATTATGACATAAAAAGCAATAAAAAGTGATATAATGAATAGTTAATTGCATTGTTAACAACACTTTGTACTTAATAAAATAACTTTTTATGTTTTATTCAATGCAAAAACCTTTGTGATGAATATTCAAACACCACTATGCTTTAAAAATGGCAAAAGTAAAAAAAAAATATTTCATATCATATCACAAACAGAATGTTATAAATGAAATATAATACTTTTGCAAAGAAGCAAGGCTACATTTCAGTTGAAGCTTAAAGGTTTTGTTTCTTCTGAGAACATAAAATGTCTTATTTTAGAATACCATAATGCTCATTGTTTCACTTTTGTATCTGTGCATCTCTCTACTAAATATATACAATTTTAGATTGTGGCAAAAAACAACAGTTTTGTGTAAGAAAACCATCTGAATTTCCAAATAGACACACACATGTGGTAAGTACATCTTACTGCAAAAACTGTATTTCAAGTTGAGTGAGGTACAGTATGCTGAATGCAGATTATTTGTTTCTCTTCTGCGCTGGTGAATAATACAATACTTTCTTTATAAGGATTCACAACTTTGAGACTTGACTCAAACATTTTTAACATTACTAAAAGACAGCAACACAGGTAGCAAATATTTCAGATTTAATTCTCATCAATTCTGGCTATCCCACAAATAGGATTTGAGTTGGTGGGGGCACATTTCAAACCATACTGTATAATCCAGTCAACTCTCTTTGGAGAATGAGGAATGTTCATATTCATGGGACACTAATATACACGTAAATGGGTGGAGCAAGATGAAGTAATAAGAATGCAATATGCACAATGCAAAGTGTTCTTATGCATTTTCTGGGGTATCAGCTGGCAGCAGAAGCACTGCAGATCCTGATAAACTATCCAATTTTGAAAGCAGGCATTAAAACCTTACATTCCTGGAAGTAGTCTTGATGATAAATGCTGCTTTGTAATGTGCATTCAGATTCATATATACCCTGCATCGCAACTACTCCCACTAACACACACTGATCCTGTTTACCATCAATAAGAAATCATCCATTTGCAGGTATCTCTGGCTATCATTCGGATAGCACAATTTCATGGTAATATTCTGTTTCTTAAACTTACTGCTCAGGCTGTTCTAGGAAAATGTAAACACTCTCCGTGCCATATTTTGCATTTCCCGACAGTCTGCACCAATTCTCGTTTTATCATTGCTTTAGCAACTTATTGAATAAATTCATGAAAGCATACATGAATAAACAATGCATGGAAAAAAGTGTGAAAATCAGATCAGTTGTGAATTGAATTGTATCATTATGTATATTTTTTCTTTCAAATGGGAATATGGGTCATCTTGAAGCAGCAGCTGAAACTAAAAGGCTTTTATTTTGTACTAGACATACTGTTACTATTAATGCTTAGCTGTGTTGATGGAAGTGCAATAAGGGTAAAAGACAAAATGACATCCACCTTTATGTAGGGCAAGCCATCAAATTTGAAAAGAGTGGCATCTCCTATTAAGTGTTTTTACAAATCCACATGAACATTTCCTGTCTGTGCAGAATTGTGGGATAATGGACAGAGAATGGCTAGAAATTAGGTTGAATTATATTTGAGTTAAAGTGCTGAAAAGAATAGCTTGTGGAAATAACTGGGCAGTCACATAAAACGGCCTTTGCACTTTGCTTTTGAATTAATGTTCTTTCATAGGCTACTGGAAATGTCCTACTTTCACGTTGCTACTTAACAAGGCCCTAGCCCTTCTTTGTTCACTATGCCTACCTAACCATAACCAGCTGAACTACCATTTATAGTAAAGTCTGACATCTTCTGAGTTTAATGTGAACTATTGCAATTATACAAGTAATAGGTTTATTCCATGGTGAAAAAAAGAAAAAAGAAAACACAACGTTTCGGCCGTGGAGCCTTCTTCTTCAGGTGAAGAACACCTGAAGAAGGCTCCACGGCCGAAAAATTGTTTTCTTTCTTCTTTTTTTCAGCATGGAATAAACCTATTACTTATTCATTTGCAGCCTACACATGCTGACGCAGCTACCCACCTGAACTACTATTGCAATTATAACTCGTTCTCTTAAAATGTGTCTCTTTGAGGTGAAGGCTTAAGATTATAAATAAAATATTATATTTTTTAGATATTTTTATTTATAAAGTATGTTTTAATTGAAGTAATATCTATATTTTTAAGTTTATGGATTTATATAATAATAATCCCACTCCATTTGTATTTGTGGTTGTCCCCCAGTCTTCTTTATGCATTTGTCTTATTATGCCATCTGTATCTTTGAACACTTCTTTCTTTACCAAGAAGAAGTTGAAAGAAGTGCACTCTTAGCTGAAATAATAGATTTTCTTAGGCAGTCAATGGATCAACAAGCAGAACTGAGAATGTTCATGATTAGAACAAGGTTGGAACTGAGATAGCAGAGGGGAGCTCACGGATTGCTGAGATAACAGCTGGTCTCAACACTGGACCTAGTCTTATGTGAACAAAGGGAACAAAGGTACGAAAAACTCATGCAGTAAAGCTAGAGGGCATGGGGTTCAAGTTGACTGAGCTGGGGGATTACTCCTGCCACAATATTATCCATATAATGGATTCTCCAGAAGCAGATGTGCGTAATGAGCCAGCAGGATACTCAGGACAGTTTCTGCCAGGTTTCCAGTTCTGGCACAGTGGAGAGGAGAAAGGACCATAATTATTTAGGTAGATACAAACCCCACGTGATAATTTTCAGGGTTTCTGATACACAGACAGTTGTATTTGAAAGAAAAGGACCTGACTGGCCCATTTTCACTGTTGGGGGATCTGAGCTGCATTCTGTAGCCAGGTTACAACCATCCATAAGATTCATACAGTACATCCACAGGAGTGAAGAAATCATTGAGAGATGTTTATGTGCAGTCATTTTTATTGTACACCTCAGGGATCAAAGCATGCCATGATAGCAGACAGCATCTGTTTACTTCAGTGCAGGAAGCAAAAAAAGTTTATTACAGCTGAAGGATGACTTTGACACTTTGGATGGAATAACAATAATCCTTTTTTGAGGACTAAAGTTCTGTGGTATTTCTTTTGTTGTAACTGTTACTGAGTGGTAAAATTTAGATGTTCATTTTTTCTCTTTTTTTTCCTTTGTAACATATTCTCTGGGTATACTGTAAGTTTCAGTTGTATGGGGGGGGTAAAAACCCAGAATAATTGTGTCACTATGTTGTCCTTATCTTTTTATAGACTTTTTTTTCATCCAGATTGACACCTTACCCCCTTAATTTTCCTGCATTTGATTTACTGCAGCTTAGATTTTTTTCTCCATGGCATTTTCTTGGTTGTGATTTACTTTAGACCCCTAAAATTAGACCCCTTATTCTGGTGTCTGAATAAGTCGTATTCTTTTCTTTTCTCTCATGGTTATTAACTAAACCGAGTGGCACTTATGAGTCACATTATTTCCTTTTTAAGAAGGGGAAATCTTCTTGTTCTCATGTTCATTGTCTAAGTTGTACAGGAGGGAGAGCTTTATTGCTTTGACTGTGTCATTACAAAAAAAGTGTTATGGATTCAACTCAAGAAAAGATTGGGGTAGAGATGAGTTTCCCATTTGGGGTTATGTCTATTCCATTTTCTCTGAGGGGTGGATGTGCTCCATTCTTGTTATTGTTGATTTGCATAGTTGGGCAAATGTTACGAAGTGATAATCAGGACCCTATGCAGACAGCAGAATCCGGAAGGGAGTGAAACAGACACGGGGAAGAAACGGCAAGGAATTGGGCTGGCAGATGAACAGGGGGGCGTGTTGACGGTGCATCGGTGCTCAGGAGGGTGTGGTCCAGGCGAAAGTCCAAAGGGAGTCCGAAGGGGAAATCCAGAGTGAATATCAAGAGTCCAGAACTGGATGATTCATCCAGGACAAAACAAGACAAAATTAAGAACCGGAACGGGATCTGGTTCAGGGAGAGGGAATAAAAAAATATGGATGACGGGACCAGGCGCTCAGCTGGGTCGGGACGCCGATAGGAGGCCTATGCCCTCAAGCCGGGGGTGTAGGGCAACTTGGTGGTAGGCGGACCTCCAGGCATCCATCTTCCAAGGCTGAGCCCAGAGGAGCGAGAGCGCCAGGTTTAAATAAGGAGGGGCAGGATTGGGGGCAGGTGCACGTAATTGGAAAAATAAGAAAGAGCCAGAGCGCCCTTAAGAGGAGAGATTAAGTTCGTGACACTTTTCAGTTGCTGAATAACTTCTATGGCCGAAAGCAAAAGAAGGGTGAGAGCATTCATGATTTTTCACATTCCCTATCTCAAGCTTTGAGTTTGATCTTGAAACAAGCTCCTGTGGTTGTGGCCAAAGAGAGAGAGATGCTTAGAGATCAGTTCATATAGGGAGTCAGACATCCCACACTTAGGAGGGAGCTCCGGAAATACAGTATGTGAGGGACAAACCAGAATCTACACTGATAGAAGTGCGTGAGGAAACATGTGGAGTATGGAGGTGAATGTAAGGGCCTCTAAAACTACGAGCAAGGGGCCTGATAAGTTTGCAGAGAGGGCACAATGTACTTTGGTTAACGCTAATGAAACAAAGTCAGTCACACTGGACGATGTCCTGAGAATGGTAGTAGAGCAAGGGAAAGCCATTTGCGAGCTAACAGAAGCATTAAAAGATCTTGCCTTATAAAGAATGAGGCCTAGCGGTGTTAGAGGTAAACAAATCATTCAGATGAAGTTCACAGATGATGGCAAGCCCATATGTTTTAAATGTCGTACTGAAGGCCATGTAGCATGAAATTGTCCAGTGAGGCCGACTGAAAACGGGGAGGGGTCAGCTGCTCCTAGTCAGCAGGGAAACTAGAGCCCTCGGTTGTGGTGAGTCAGACAATAGAGGTATGTAGTGGTTTGATGGGTTTACTGAGACAATTATTAATTTTAGCAGTAATCACGAGGTTGTTCGTTGGGGCTTTTAGAAAATCAATCGTCAGAACAACTAACAACGCACACACACGGGTTCAATACACGAGATACATTTATTAATATAAACTGTGCACCAAACATATACTAGTCTGCCTGGATACGAGCGGCAGACCTTACTGTGAGGGTTATCAATATACAAGGTATATAATCTCGAAAATGCAAACACAAAGAGATACACAACAGAGAATATATGTCAATATATATCGTTCGGTTACCAAATCGCTAATCAGTGTTATTACCCACTGTTACTCTAAACTCGGAAGTAAATACATTACTCATGAATTAAATTGATAACAACTTGTGTTGAGGTACAATTGAATTCTCGAGACGCAATGTAGAACATGGGGTTTACTTATCCACTGTGTTTGGATTTGGAATTTCCCGGTACGAACACCAAACCAGCTGACAGGCTCTGTTGCAGCCTCTGTTCCAGCGGGTGTCCAATGGGCATTGTGTCGGCGTCCTCTGGCTACCGGCCAACCAGTCGAGGTGCAGCTCGGAGTAGGACGGGCGGAGGAATCTGACTGCGGCGCGCAGGGCAGTCGTTGCTCCGAGGGGATCTACCAGCAGTCCGGCTGGCTAGTAGAAAGTCTCTATGCACAGAGTGTGACCGCGAGTCCTCACAAGTCACTCTTTTGCCTGGGAAGAAACTGGTTCGTTCCCGGTCCAGCGCTGCTTCTGAATAAGCTATTCAGGTTGTCGACGAGGGTCCAACTGTAGGCTGCCGTTGATCAAGCGGAGCATTCACGTTGGTAGAATTCTGGGTACGTACGGGATCCTCGGCCTCGCTCTTAGAACAAAGTCCAAGTCCTTTTGCAGACAACAGCAGTTGTCACGTGATTGTCTCTGAGGATGCGCGAAAATGGCCAAGGAGAGCTCAGAACTGAGCTTGCGCTCCCTTTTTGATCAAGACCCAGATGTGTGCTGATTGGTTGAGAGTTTGGCGGGCATTGGAGACCCACGTGGTATTACCATGCCCTGCCAGTCCCTGATTGGTTGGTCAAGGTGAGATATAAGTCACTTACTCTTGACACTTAGGAATGCAGTCCAGATGTCCATTCGGCACTCCCTAGACTGATAGGCGCCAATGGATGACCATTGATAGCCAGGCTTAGCTAATTGCATCCCCGTCTGGGAGCTTGTTTCTTATCAAAAGAAAACATCTTAAATCAGCCTGCATGAATTCTTTCTCTGTGGCTGCACCACAGAGATGGAGGGTGAGATGGGGCCTCCTTTAGGAGCATACCAACGCTTAATTCTGTCTTATTAACAAGCATTGCCGCTACAGGTACAAGCAGTAGACTCCAACAAATTGAAGTAATCTTGGGATCAAGTAATGGAACGTGCTATTGTGGTGTGTCCAGTGGTTGACATAAAGATAACAGGAGTTTCTACGTCCTGTTTGTTGGATACCAGAAGTCAAGTAAGCATTATAACAGAGGAGTTTTTTAGAAAGCATTGGTGTGGGGAGGATAAGGATATGTTGGCAACAGCTGGCTGGCTTAGGTTAACCACAGCCAATGGATTAGAAATTCCATATTTGGGTTATTTGGAATTAGACATTGAAGCATTAGACCTGACAATCTGTGGGTTCTTAGTGGTAAAGGATACCCACAATAATCAGAAGTCTGTTCCAGGAATAATTGGTATGAATATAATAAGTTGGTGTAAACAGTTTTTCC
The DNA here is from genome assembly GCF_059453375.1 of Lepisosteus platostomus. Classification (NCBI taxonomy): domain Eukaryota; kingdom Metazoa; phylum Chordata; class Actinopteri; order Semionotiformes; family Lepisosteidae; genus Lepisosteus; species Lepisosteus platostomus. The sequence continues at coordinate 15,079,737 of NC_142613.1, forward strand.
ATTCTGAATCTGATACAGTGTTGAGGGGGAAATTGGACTCTGATTGGAGAGATATTTCAGAAAATTAAGACAGGTAATGTGGAGAAAAAGGCTGTTGCTAGAGTGACCATTAAAGGTACAGTACATGTGCCTGCATGGTCGGTGGCCACCCTCATGGTAAGAGGTAGTCCAAAACCATCAGAGAATAACATGCAGATGTTACTCAAGCCATTAAATATACCACTGCCAGGAGGCCTCCTTGTTGTTCCCACTTTGATAGCGGGTCATAGACTTATCTCGCCTGTACACGTATTTAACCTCTCTGCAGGGGATGTATGGCTTCCTCATAGAACACGGCTGGGTGTCTTGTCACTAGTGGAGAGAGTCAGTAGTGCATCAGGTTGGGAAGTGAAGTTTCAATGGATGTCTTCTGGTGTAGAACAAGTGACAGTGGCTGTAATAGATGCACAGTAAATTCTCAGTGTGTTGTCAGTGTTAGATATTGAAGGCTCTGGAGAACAGCAGGCAGAGTTACGTGCATTACTATCTAGTTATGTAGACATATTTGCCCTGGAGGAGCGAGACTGGCAGAAGACTGCCTTTACAACACCATTTGAGCTATTTGAATACATTTAAATGCCAATGGGAGTCTCTCATGGGCCAGCAATGTTTCAGAGATTAATGCAACTATGAATGATTTGATTTTTCGGATTGTGTTGGTTTATTAAGATGACCTTCTCGTATATTCTAAGACCTTTGAGGAATATCTGAAGAGGATGGAAATGGTCTTAAAATGCCTTAAAGAAACGGGTTTTAAAGTGAAATTGGAAAAATGTAATTTCCTGAAGCAGGAAGTTAAATTTTTAGGACACCAGATTTTGGCTGAGGGGATAGGAACTGATCCTGATAAGGTTTCACCTGTAGATAAGTTTACTTGAAGGAACTAAGATCTTTCCTTGGCTTCTGAGATTTTTCCTTGGCTTCTGTGGCTATTACAGAAGGTATATAGAGTGGTTTTCCAAGATTGCAGGCCCACTCCATAATTTGGTCAATGCTTGCTTGAAGATGGGAAGGATATCAAAAGCCAATCAGATGCTTACATCTGTAGTGTGCTCTTTGATGGCACCAGTTCTGTAGGACCGGTTAGTTCCTGATGAAGAGCTAGTTCTGAATAGTGATTCAGCTGTCCACAGTTCTGACCTGTTCATGAGGCCTGCTGCTGGTGCTAACCTCAGGTGGATCCTCTGGTTACTCTCTGGCAACCTCCGCTCTAGACTCTTAGAACAAAGGAAAGTTCTGGCACTCGGACACACTGGCTGTTCCGTGGTTGTCCGGGCTGAGTCTCAGGATGGTCAGGAGGCGCGCTGCGAGAATGTCCTGCCCTTGGGAGCCTTCTGCTCCTGGGCCGTCCTGCCCTGGAATTCTCCTTTGAGATTCTCCCTTTCAGAAAGTCCACAAAGTCCTCCACTACAGGCTCTCTGTGTTGCCTGTTTTTACCTGGAGGAACTTCAGCTCATTCATTGGCTGAAAGTTCCATGGGCATCAGAGTCCCACGTGGGTTACTCGGCCCTACCAGTCCCTGATTGGTTGATCAAGGTGAGATATGAGTCACTTACTCCTGACACTTAGGAATGCAGTCAAGATGTCCATCTGGCACTCCCTAGACAGATAGGCGCCAATGGATGACCATTGATCATGATAGCCAGGCTTAGCTAAGTGCATCCCCCTTTGGGAGCTGTCCCTTATCAAAAGAAAACATCTTTAAATCAGCCTGCATGAATAGCTTCTCTGTGGCTGCACCACAGAGATGAAGAGAGAGATGAGGCCTCATTTAGGAAAGCACAGCAACACTTAATTCTGTCTTATTATCAAGCATTGCCGCTACACCTCATTGTGGAATTCAGAATGTCAGAGTTCATTTGAAACTTTAAAATAAAAGCTTACCAGTGCACCAGTACTTGGATTTGCTGATTTCACAAAAACATTTATTTTAGAAACAGATGCAAGCAGTCATGGTCTAGTTGCTGTCCTCTATCAATATCAAGGTGACAGAAAACCAGTGATTTCTTATGCAAGCAGACAACTTAGAAATGCATAAAAGAATGACAAGAATTGTAGCAACATGAAACTCAAAATTCTCTCAAATGGGCAGTGGGTGAAAAATTCCGTGGCTATTTACTAAGTTCCTGGTTTACGGTTGTGACTAATAATAACTCACTGTGTCACCTTCAGACTGCTAGGCTCGGGGCCATTGAGCAGAGATGGGTTGCTCAGTTAGTGGCATTAAATTTTGACGTCAAATATCTGCCTGGTCGAGCGAACACTGAAGCAGATACTCTGTCTAGGCAACCGTTAGCAGTGGAGACAGAAGGAGATCCTGAAGACGTGTGGTTTGATAATTGTGTGGCTATTTGTAATAGGATGTCAAGAGGAACAGCCCTTGACACAGATCTCGTGACCACTGGACTGACCAGTTGTAAGGTTAGGCAGATTAGAGCTCTTGACACAGGAAAATGTCCAGGGAATGGTAGGGTTCAGGGGAATACCCCCACTCTTCCTGGTTATAGTAAGGATGAGCTGCCGATGTTTCAGAATCAAGACCCGTTGCTGAGTGTGTTTAAAACTTTTTGGGATAAAAAGAGAAAGCCAAACTTTAAAGAATGGAGAAGTCTGCCTAAACCAGTCCAGGTATTACTGAAAAGTCGAATAGAGTCAGAGAGAGGGATGGGTTCTTGTATAGGGTGATAGAGGATGCGAGACACAGTGAGTGTTTTCAGTTCCTTTTACCAGCATGTCTGAGAAACCAGGTGCTTGAGAGTGTACATGAGAATATGGGACATCAAGGTATAGAGCATACATTTGAGCTACTCAGACAGTGTAGTGTAGCTAAGTGTTTTTGGGGGGACATGTATGACGATGTGAAGTCTTGGGTGAAGAGATGTCAGCGTTGTGTGCTAACTAAGATGCCTCAGCCCAGGATCCAGCCGCCTATGCAGTCTTTCCTTGCCAAGAGGCCCCCTGAAGTAGTGGCTATCATTTTCACACTGCTTGACCCAACATCAGATGGTCGGGGGAATTTGTTTGGTGATCACAGATGTCTTCACCAAGTTCATGATCAAAAGGCGGATACAGTAGCGAAGGTACTTTTGTGGGGGTGGTTCATGAAATAAGGCGTACCTGAACGGTTGCATTCAGATCAGGGCCGTAACTTTGAGAGTGAGGTGATTTCTGACTTGTGTAGATTTTATGGAGTCAAGATGGGCCATACGACACCCCATCATCCTACGGGGAATGCGCAATGCGAACGGTTTAATAGAACCTTGTTTTACCTGTTGCGTACACTTCCGGCTGACGTGTTTTGTCTGAAAATAATGTTGGACACCTGATGTGCTATGAACAATGCTCTCACAACATAAAGCACAAACAGCACAGTGTTTATATTGAAAAAAAACATATCTGTCTCTCCATAAGGGTTGAAATGAGTGAACACCTAACGTTGCTTTCTAAGTAACCACAGTTTTGTTCCAATGTTTGACTTATTGTGTGTCAGCTGTGTCGATTGCAAACTTTTCTGTAAAAAGAATAGACTAATCTCTCTAAAAATAATGCAGTAAATACACCAAGTGAATATTGTTTTTCTGTTTGAAAGAGCTTTCATTGTGTAGCATGTTGTAGCAAATTACAGAACAGTCAAGCATAGTTTATATCGTTTTTTAAGTTAATTTCTTCATGGATTATTAGACTTTTATTGCACATGTGCTTTCATTGCAAGTGACATTAAAAATCCCTTTGCGTGCCAATAATGGCACACGTGCTGTAGGTTGCCAACCCCTGCTGTAGAATATTGTTTTGTTCAACTGAATCCAGTGAATTGAAAACAATTTTTCAGTGCCTTGTTTTTACTGTAATTGTACCTTGTTCTTTTAGAATTTTATGACAGCATCACGGCATTCAATAAATCAACATTTAATGAAACGTGAAAGAGCTCTATCTTCACAAAAGAAGTACAACATTGCTCCAACATTTTTTACAAAGTGCTCAGGGAACAACATATTTGTGTTACCACTAAGTTGTATTGTTCAATTATCACAAAGGATGTGTTTGAGTTGCTCTTACATTGCTCCATAGTAGCCTCAACACTATTTGGTTACCTGGCTTCTTGGTTACAACTCCAGGAAAATATTCCCAGGTGTGAATTGTGAAGTTATTTTTTTTATCGATGGTGTTAAGAGATGAAACACAGGGCATTTAAGCAACTTGTTGCAGGTAGACAACACTTTTGTATTATTTAGATTTAAATGAGAAAATAAATTATATGATCTTTACACACTATTCTCTTGTTTGCTCCTGTTTACTGTAATTGCTTTGGCAAAACTTGAGTAATCTTATTATGCCAATAAAGCCTGTTTTGGATGCAAGTGTTGAATGTGTGGGAGGTAGGAAAAGATAAGGGGATGGGGTCGGGTGTAGAGGAAACAGAAGGAATAAGAGACAATGTAAAAAAAGGAGGACAGATAAAAACTGAGAGGGGTAAGGAGAAATAGGCAGAGGTGTGGAGTTATAAACAATTTTAAACATAAAAAACCACATAGAAAAGCAAATATATTGTAAACAATGATATACTGTTTAATATTTTACAAGATATAACACCACTATCTGTACAGTACATATTGGATAAACTCAAAAAACAACTTGAATACTATTAATTATTGTTTTAAAATTAATGAACAAAGTTTCATATGTGATTTATTATGTTTGATGCACTTATTAAAACTTGGCTGTAATATTAGCACATATTAAAAAGGTTATCCATTAATACACAGTATATAATTGAGTCTCCAGAAAGGAAGAAATAATGGTAGTTTCTTAATATAAAAACCCCCATTATTAACAAGCTAAAATTTAATTGTTTTAATATAATACAATGCTCATAAAATCATGTATGCACAATATATAAAATATAAATTGCCTGTAGAAGTTTATAAACAGTAAAATTTCCCACAGTTTTCTTTGTATTGGTTTTGTTCAGAATTGTGTATATATCAGAATAATTTAAGGATGGTAGAATTGATTGTGTTGCTGATGGTAAATAGTGCTTGTGCTTGTGTGCAGTTTCAGGGTTCACAGCATATTCCTTGACATGAAATGAAACAATAATACTCTTTTGATGATCACTGCAGCAATTAAGAGCCATATTTACAGTATGTCATGAGTGTGACCTAAACATTCCGGAAGTAATGCAATCACTTAGAGCTATATAGTATATATATAGCTATATAGTAGTTGGACCATATGAAAAATGACATGTTAAGAGTATAAATTATTACATATTTGCCAAGATTAAAATCAGTGGTTTATGCTCATGTGCAGCAAATGTGTAACACTTGATCACTTCAAAACCTAACACGAAATGAAGCATTCAAATAAATTAGTAACATTATTCAGGTATTTAGCTCTGCCTTCAATATTATCATCCCTGAGCTACTTCTGGATAAACCGAGGCAGCTCAGTGTTCCCCATTTTGTCTGCCACTGGATCCATGACTTCTTTACCAATAGGAAACAGTACGTCAGGGTGGGTGACCACATTTTAGACCCAGTCCTTCTCAATACTGGCACTCCACAGGGCTGCGTGCTTTCTCCTATGCTCTATTCACTTTACACCAATGACTGTACATCTAACAGCGAATCTGTCAAACGTCTCAAGTTTGCGGACGACACTACCCTGGTTGGTCTCATCTCAAACAGTGATGAATCTATATACCGGGAGGAAGTAAGCTGTCTGGTGTCATGCTGTGAAGTCAAAAACCTGGAGTTGAATGCACCAAAAACTCTTACAAATTATTCAACAGGACCTTAAATGAGATAGGAACATTACCACAATTATAGAGAAGGCCCAACAGCTCACGAACATTTTGAGACAGCTTAAGGAATTTGTCATCACATCTTCCCATTCTGTTTGGTTTGGCTCTGCATCATCACTCTCAAAGCTGAAATTACAGAGCATTGTGCAAAGAAAATTATCGGCTGCCAGCCCCCCTCACAGATTTATATTCGTCCAGGATGAGAAAGAGGGCGGGGAAAACTATGGCTGACCGCTCACACCCCGGCCACTCTCTCTTCCAGCATTTTCCCCCTCAGCGGCGATCAAGAGCGAGAGCCCTAAAAACTGGGACTGACACCTGTACAGCTTCTTTCCCCAGGCTATAACTGTCATAAACAAGGACACTTTTTATATCCCTTCTCTGTGACTAGTTGTACAATAAATAAACAATAAATGTTTAATCACATTAAAATGCAATGCTAAATTTCAAAATTAACATTTCATTTACCAATTAAAGTTTAAAGATGAAAATTCCATTCTGTCTTAGAGTATTAAATATGGTTACTTTAATTCTAACTAGATTTTTTTTTGCCTTGTTATAGTAAGAACACACAGGAATTGCTGGTTAATGTTCCCTTTAAGATATCTGCTGCAAAAAGAGTTGATTATTTATGGAAGGAGAAGAAAGAATGCCACAGTTTTTTATATAAAATAAAACTGCTTCATTAAGAGGGAAATAAAGTTTTAACTAATCGTTTGTATTATATTGTAACGCCCTCGCCTGGTGGTGAGGAGGAAGCTCCCCTAGGCGCTCATAGTACCGCTGGGTATGCTGGGAGTTGTAGCCGGGGAGAGTCTGAGGGTCAGCACGATGACCAGCAGCTGACCCTACCTGTGTAAATAATGTCATATTAGTTCTAGTGCCCTGTGTAGTCTTATAAGTGTATAGCGTGTTGTTAAGTAATTACCAATCTTAAAATGTTCCCTCAGTCTCCTCATGTGCCTGTATATCCTGTGTTTGGTTTTGTGGTTGTTAATGAATAAAGCTAATTTAATCGCATCTCCACTGGTCCTTTGTTCTGAGAAGAACCTATAAACGCTACAATATATTGTTAACTACAGTATGTTTCTTTTTACTTATATTCTACGAAATCTGTCTCAGGATATCTAGTCTCAAAAGATAACATAGCCACATGATGTCTTTACGCACAGCTGACATAGTTCTCAGGGAAATAACTGAGTGACCTCTCCTGGAAAAAATGGTCTATTCAGCAGAAGGGGCTGCTTGTCACTCAAGCCGGCAGTAAAGAATATATATGTAATGGTCAGCTTTTTAGAATTACCATGTATAGCCACAATGCAAGTAGAGAGTCATGTGGGAGTGTATCTTGTATCGTTTGTTTCACTGTAACAATGCTATAAGCATTGTCATTTAAGTCTTGTGCCACACGATGCAAGACTTTCAATGCATATGAATACAGACAACTTTCAACACACAAACTCTCAGCTGAAGGCCTTTTTTCTGGCACAAAACTAATCGTACTCTGCCACTTAATATGCATATGAAACCTTATTTTGAAATACAGGCACCATGGATGCCATGTGATGCCCTTTCCTAAACTGCTGATGTACTTAATACATATGAAAGAAAGTTAGTGCTCTTGAACATCAATCAGAGTCTGTAAATGTGTTTATTTGGAGTACTGTGAGGATCCAATAATCTGGAAATCCTACAGATCAATTCCAAGAGATCGGCTAATATATTCCAAATCAGAATTTTCTTGTAAGCTAGTTGCAAACCTACTTAGTAGAATGTTTTGACAACAGTGTACCTATATATAAAAAAAGATTCACAGCAAGTGATGTAACTGGTTTGTTTGTATTTCAGTGCTGTTGTAGTACAATTTATAAAATGTTACAAGTCTTGTTACACTCCAGCAATTATTCAAATGTGACTAATTTAGCAAAATGTCATTCTCTTTCTCTACCAGGATTACGGTGGTTGATATGTGAGTGATTTTACCTTAGTTATGAACTTTTGATTAGTATAAATTATTTACTGTGCAAAATAAAAATGTCACAAAATATGGTTAAAAAATATAAAGGCCTTATATTACGACTACTATAAGAAATGGTAAAGATATTTTTAAACTAACCTAAAACATGCTGTTAATTTTTATCTTTTTATCCGTATACTTTCCAAATGGTTGAATATCATATCATAGATATCATATCATACTCTCATAAAAGTATATCAATATTTTTCTTAACTGAAACACATATTGTATGTTATACTATAGAGATGTTAATGATACAGTGCACATGGCAAGGAAACCTTCCTCAACATGTTCAGCAATACATCACCACTTCACAAGCCTCTATACAGTACATGATGTTCAAACACAGCATACCAAGCTTTTACAAGAACAACAAAAGCTTGTATCTCACCCATGTTGTATATTGGTACTAATGTCCATGATGATAATTTCATCCAACATGATCACATGCTCATTGTAACCTTTCTTATGCCTTGGGATCATACATCATACAGACGTGTAGAAGATATTGCCTGCCAAAACACAAGCAAACTCTGACCTCCATCAAGTAATATTGAAAATGGGATGCACTGTATTATAGTAATGCTGGGCATAACACAGCTTATGAGGTTATCAAATCTACTGATACTTCTCCCTGACTGGTTCTGTCTATCATGCTACAAATGTCTCTGTACTGTGGAATACTCACAAAGATGAAACTCAGTTGTAGTATTACTTTTCTTTAGTTTACTTTGTTTATCTCCTCTTCAAATTTCTTGTCTTTCTTCAATATCACAAAATATGTGACAAATTACCTGCTGGTGTCTTTAAGCTGTTAAGGAATGATTTTGCTCAGCCTTTGATACATCCTTTCAGTACACTATAAAATGATTTAAACATTTCGAAAAAAGGAATTTAATTAAGCTGACGTGGTTATAGAGCTCTATTTAAATGTTGTAGCATTCAGTTCCTCCCCGGGTATTGGACTGTGCTGTTACCTCTTGCCCTTTCATCCTGGCAATGTCTCCTCCCCCTTTGCACTCTATATAAGGAAGACACCCCTAGATTCCTTTCTCTTTTTACTGCATGGCAACCTACAGGAGACAGTGCTCCCTCTTTTCTCTGTCAATAGTAGTCTCTCTCCGTGCTTATCTCTCCCTAGTGAACAGCACACTCCTGTAACTAATATGGCAATAAACCCCCTGCCTTGTGAACCTGCTTTCCTGTCTACTTTTTCATCTGTGTCAACATCCCACCACTGAACCGAGTTTGAGGCCAAACCGCCATAATACAATGTTGTACAGCACAATGGAGAAAAAAGTAGGGAGAAACAAGATAATATAAAGATAATGGATGGTGGGGGCAGTTAATTAAGGGGGTAGTAACTGTAGTTTGTCTTCCAGACTAGGATGAGAAAACTAAAAATATCTCTTGATTCAAAAAAGTAAGGAATGTGATCTAAAGTTTTTACTTTTTTCAAAGTTCCACTGTATTGTTTTGAAAGAATGAAATTCTTATCTGATTTTTCTGTGATAGAATTATAGAAAGAATATTTCTAAATGATATACTTTGGAACTTTTCTTTTTCTCCTAAGAAACACCCGGGAGATAGTAAAGATACCAACCCCTTTTAAAACAGCATGGTCATGGTTTCAAATACTGTAGGTGTGCACATCTTTTAAAAAATACAAAAAAAAAAAAGATTTGTACTCTACTCCTTGTCATGGATGATCATGAAAAAAAACAGTCCGTGATGGGAGTGTGTATGTGGTGGGGTATTCATCAAAGAACAATTTTTGGGTCATGAAAGAACAGTCTAGGGAATATATGGAGTTAGGGGTAGATAAAATGACAAAAAACGTCAGTACACATTTTAGAAAAGCAATTCTACATCTGTAACTGTGTGGGGCTAAAGCAGTAAACCAGAAGCGCTTCACACAGTTTTGTCATACATTTAATACAACTGCTCCACATTCACATCTATGGACCCATTACACTTATTGAAGCCTTTTATGAGAGTATGATTTTAAGATTTTGTAGAGAACCTCACAGGGCATGAGGGGAAAACAATGCTTCTAACTATTGCCAAGTAATAAGAAAGATTCCTTTCATCATCTTCGTAACTCTACAAGAATACAGAATAACTAACTTCATGTAGCAGTATAATTTTCCATTTGTAGGTGCTATCCAGCAGCTTGTTGTGTAGCCATCTAGTTAATTAACCAGTGAAAGGCTGGGTTGCCTATTCATTACATACAATTACCAGGGCCTGTTACACACTTAACACAGTGGGATCTTTTATGAAATAGAAAAACCTTGCTTTGTAAATTAATGCAAATAGTGTGTATTGAGTATTTAAGAGTTTCCTGGAACAACATTGATTTTAGCCTAGAGCTGGTTTTTAACTTTGGGTATGCATATGCATAACAGTGCTTTAGCTTCTATAAATGTATGTTGAAAACAAAGCCAAAAGGCTGATAGGAGCTTATATTGCTGAGACGTATTATAAGCACAACAAATGCTTTTAGTTCCAGTATTCATTCCTACGTAAATGCATCATAGTATGTGAAGTTTTTAAACTGAATTTTGGGAAGAAGTCAAATTGTAATCTTGTGATTCCACTCACTTACACATTAATTCTCATAACCCAACCTCCATGTCATCTTCTCCATTGTTGCAACCTCCCTGGTTAATTTAACTGGGTGGGATTTCCCAGCCTCGACCTTACTGTCATTTCCTCAACAAGGTAAGTTAACACCATTATTAAGTATGCTGTCTCTATAAATGTTATCATCATGTCATGTTAATTAGAAATTAGACCAAACTGCTGAAAGACCGGGTTATACAACTACTAAGCTATTGGTATTCATATGTTTTGTAGTTCAGATTTACATTTTTAGTACTTTTTGGTTTTGAAGTGGAGAAACACATATTTTCTTTTAATTTTGAATGGCCAATAAAAGTTTCAAACCTTTTACAGAATGAGATTTTATTTAATAAATCATGCATTCTAAAATATTTAATTCAACATTGTTACTGTACTTCAAAAACCATTGCACTTTTTATTTGTTTTATTGTACTGTAGGTGTCCTAACACTTTGAATGGATATTTAAATTCCTGCACTAGACAAGAAGGCAGAAAATACACACAAATTTGCAGTGGTAGAATTTTCCTAGCAATAAAGGAACAGTTTGTTATAGCACGATACAGGAGCAGAAGTGATCTGGTCCATGTTGTGTTTATATCTATCACCCTAGCCTGAGACATACAGCAACAGTACTTTGACAACATGGTTCATCAGGCAGAGCTTAACAGACTCTGATAATTCACCCTGCTCAGTTCAGCATCATTACGGATGCTACTTCTCATCATCAAGCTGCACAATCAGCTTGAGTCTGAGTCTATGAGCACAGCAGGTCAGGGACTCGGATAAACTGTGACACAAAGAAGTGTTCTAAAAGGCTTGGGAAAATGGATTGGGGAGGCCTGTGATTTGCAAGACCCACACAGCCCACACTACTTAACCTTGTGCAAATTTGCAAAGGCTAAAGAAGCTTTTAAAGACATTATATAAAGCAGTAGATGTTCTGTCATGTGAAGAATTAATAAACAAGGGTTTACAATGTCATTGAAACTGAAATGTATAATAAAAAAAATGTAGTTGTGCACTTTTACTGATTGGAAGCTGAATAGAGTAGTTGTTACACTCTGAACTGACTCGAGAGTCTTGGGTTTAAATTCTAGATATTGAGATGCTGTTGTACTCTTGATAAGATACTTCACTGAGATTGATCATCTGCATAAATGTTATATCTTAATTGGTTGATAACATTGTTCACATTGCATGGTGTTTGAAACGATTCACGAGTAAGACAACCCTTCAGACCAAATGGAAAATGTTTCAGAAAGCTTTGAAATAATACAACTCGCATTGTCCTTCATTAATTGAAAAATTAAATTTTGTCTAAAGGCTTGACTTCTACGCCATTTAATTCTACATTTACAATTATGAACAAAGCTTCAGTGATTGAGTTATAATTGCAACATGATGCTGCATCACATGCAATATTTCCCATCATCTGTTCGAGTTCCATGATCATGATTTGTAGTAGTAGTGACAAATATGTTTATCATTTGTGTGCCACACTTCAGAACACAATTCATTTTACTAGGATGGGGGTGTGGTGTATTGCAACCCTAGGTCTGTATGTATAACCTGAAAAATATTACTTTCAGAGTCATAAGTCATCAATGCAAAATGGTGTGTTAGAATAAGAAAAAAGTAATTAGCCTGCTGCTGCTTTGAAAAAATGAACCACAGGGACACAGTGGGGACACCAGAGATTCAATGTAGATAGGCATGGAGAGAAGAATGTGCACTAGACACAGGGACACTGCTGAAAAAAATGCCTGCAATCCAAGAAAAAATGTAGTCATAGTTTGTGTTTTTAACCTGTATGAATTAACTTGGTGTTTAAACGAAAAAGAAAAAAAAGTGAAATAATGAAATTATGTTCTTCCATATATATTTTACAAGATATAAAATGCAGTAGAAACCACATTAAATATTCCAGAACAGTGTCTAAAAATGTGTCTAGATATACTAAAACTATAGGCCGCATAGTTTTTAAGACTGTAGTTACAATTTACACTTTGAAATACTTTATAGTTTATTAAAGTGTTACTTATATACTGGGTTCCAAAGTCTACCCTCTCATCATCACTGTGGAATGTGGGCAGTTATCAATGTGGGGCAACATTGACAGTGTGAAGTTTGGAAAGTTTCTTAGCTCTCGATCCACTCTTAGCATACTTAGCAAACCAAATCCTAGACTGAAAAAGTCTAGGTTAATATTATCAATGGTTGTTCTATCAAATGATGGCCATGTCAAAACGAGACCTTCAATCATTCTGGTTTCTATGTCATTGTTACAAAGTCTTGTTCTGTCAAGATATGTGTAGAACCTGATTTTTCTCCACAATAAAATATGTTAGACAAAAGTGTCTTTGATCACCACCACATTTTTCAAATTTTTCTCTGACAACTAACTAAGACAGAAAGAGGATTGTGAAATATAAAAGTTCCTAGTCATGATCTGGCTTAGAGACAGCTATTGCAAAGTCTGTGTAGAATTTTAAAGGACGCCAGACTTGCAGCTTGAACACTAGAATTCGAAGAGAGTATCTGGAATTGATCCATTTGTATGGAAGGCATACTGTAGGTAATGTCAACTCCAATTGAATTTTCCCCTTTACCCAAATGCACAGAATATGGGCTCTTATTCATCAACACTGTTTCAACAGATAAACAGACATACTGTAAAACAGTGACAGCATCCACAGTCCACACACTGGTATCTGATTGACAATTTTACTTTTCATAACGAAAATCACTAAGATCCCAGAATTTCAGTGTGGGTTAAGACCCTCAGGAGGTTTGGCCAACATGATTTTTACAGCTAGTCAATTACAAAAAACATGGTTAAAAACTCAAGAATATAACTCTAAGAATATTCACTCAAATGCATCAGTATCCTTGTTTGTGCAGTAATCCTTAGAAATTGATCCATTAACAAGTTATTTGAAATTTTGGTAGGATATAATCAAGGTTGTGGCATCAACTATTTGAATATTGTTGATTAATGAATCTTGATGAAGAAATACACTTACATCTGAAACCTGCAAGTGAAGCCTTTAGGTTTCAGGTTAGAGGGTGATTGAGGATTGTAACATTAAAATAGAATGTCAACTGACAGTCTAACATGCAGTCATCATTTTTACCTTCCTGCACAGGGCTGAACCATGAAAAAGGATTGGTCAGGCTACCGTTGATCAGGATGCCAAATTGTAATATGCTATTCCTAAAAATTCCATCATCTCATTACATTAAATAGAATTTGGCTGAACAACAATATGTGTGTCATCTTTAAAAATGTGAAAGCTACAGTAGGACATGACAAGCAGCAGATAGATAGCATACCCTCATAATGAGACTTACCTGTGAGATCATTTTGCATGAAGTATTGTTTCAAATCCATGGGCTAAAGGATTTTTATGGCTACATGTCAGTATTTAATTATGTCCCTGGAGCATTATATGTCATTACAGTATGTTCCGAAACATTGGAAAAACCGTGAGTCAACAGATCAAACTAAAATACAAATCACTGAAACAGATGAATTAATGTTGTGAGAGACACATGTTGAGCGTTTCCATTATTGTTGTGATGTTGATTTACATTAAGCTGTCTAGAGAACTAGTTCATTTGCTCCTGTTTTTTTTTAGTAGTAATATCACAGAATATTGCACAACACCATCCAATCCTCAATAAATGTCTGCATACTCCCTACCCCAGCTTGGCCTGCAGCATTCCAGGGAAAATTGGTTTCCGTTGCTCAGGCTCATAGTGCTTTCAGGAAGTTTAAGATTCTTCCCAGCCTTTGATTCCAGATTTGACTAATCTTGTTGCAGCCTGGAGGTAATGGTAACTAACATTGTGTGGATTTCTAAAAACTCTCCTGGGGCAGAGCAGTGCTGAAGGCTTACCTGCCCTGTGTGTGCAGGAGAGACAGAGGAAATCTATGACCTGTTCTCAACTCCCAAGCAAGGCTGGGCAGGACTGAAAATGGAGTTTCCTTCACCTGTGCACAGCATTAGGAACTTGTCACTGTTAATTATCATCAAAACATCAGCAATGCCTCATGCTGCACACAGAGGTCCTTCTTCATCAGCATTTCATTATCACAGGAGATGAGAATGAGCTGAATCTATCCCGAGGAAAGACTATTTCTGTTGTAAAGCTGAGCACAGTGAACAACAGAATGAATGAATCTTATGCCTAAAGGGTAATGGGTGTATTTAGAGCAACAGGTCCTCTAATATAGAGCATTCTACATGTTCAAAGCAGAAGTAAAAATAAGTCATGAAGAAAGAAGAAAAACAATCACTATTCAGAAAAACAGTTACTAAATAACTAACGGTGAAGCGATAAATTAATAAGCAGGTGTTTATTATGGAGAAGTCATTGGGGTTCTGGACTTAAAACTGAAAGGTTTTGAATTCAAATCCCAGATCAGACACTGTTGTTATGCCCTTGATCAAAATGCTTCATTTGAATTGTCATAGTACAAATACCCAGCTGTGTAAATGGGTTCAAATGTAAGTCACTTTGGATAGAATCATCAGACAAAAAATTAATAAATATTTGATTGTAGCATTTAAACCTAGAATTAGCCTTTCACAAATGTGTTTCATTACTTCTTATTCTAGATCAATCATTGTTCTTCATATTGCATCATAAAATGAATATGAGAATCTCATCTCATTGCATTCTCATATCTTGACGTTTTGGACAGCTGAACTTCATTTGACATTGAATGTATTGTTATTTCTCAACCCACATTCATTTTATCTTTTGTTTGAAGCCTAATTTATTTTTTGTGACATAGTAAAGCTATATCTGAATGTTTCTAGGGAGGAATACAATAGAAAAACACAATTGAAGAGCCTTCACACCTCTCTTAGTCTAGACAGTCTTGGCCATCCAGTTACGCCTTTTCTCAATTAATCGTGTTTAAAAATGTGTGCAAAAATAATGAAACCATGCACTGTAAGCAAAATGCTGTTGCTTTTTATTTTTTTTGAGGGAATAAATGAATGATACATCAGTCTAAACTGAGGCCACCCCCTCAATGGCTAATAACTCTATAGATTCCTTGACTATACCGCCTAGCGAGGATATGGCAATAGGTGTTAAGCCAGGATCATTAAAACCCTGTTTACAATCAAATAGGGGCCATGCACAATGAGCTCCATCTCTGGGCTTTATGCAATACCTCCCTTAATCATAGCTACAGTACTTTTCCTTGTCCTACAGACAAAATGTATAGTAACTATTAAATAATATTTATTCTATATTAAACTATATTACATCTTTACTCTAATAAAAAGAGAGGTTGTCAGAAAACAGAAAAACTCTTTTATTTACTACCCTGCAATGGAGGAAGCTGACTGATGTGGCTATCGTATTTGTATGTATTTTTTTGTTTTCTATCCTCCATGCAAAGGGGACTACTAAGGGACATGTGCTTTTTCCATGACAGATCCACTCCAGCTGTTCTCCCTCCAAAGTGGATACTGCACCTAGAGACAGAGAAAGAACAGTAGGGAAGTGGGAAGTATGCTAAAGGAATGTTGCAACACTCCTCCACTTATGGAGTGTTGCAACATTCCCTTAGCATCCTTAGCATATTGATTTCTCCACTGTCTCTCACCCCAGCCCAATGAGCCATTCACTGCTTTCTGTGGCTAGACTCCCATCAAACAGACACTTATTTGATTAAGACTGTGGGTGGAACCACTATGTCTCTTTATCCTCCGGTGCATTGACATAGCCTCCAGTGGGTCCCTTCCAGCTGCTGTATATGAGGCTTGAACAAAACAATTAAATCAGTTAAAAAGGATTCTACTATGAACAGATAAATTTTTAAATAACTAAAAGGGGGATCTGCAATAGTAAATATATCACTAAGCAAATTCATTTATTTTGTCCCAGGGAAAGAGAAAATTCCAAACACAAAATAATACTTAAAATCAACTCCCATAAAATTATGACTGCGTACAGGGCCCTCATTATTACCTTATTTTCCTAATAAACTTTTCAGCAGGCAGCCACTTTATCTCTTTTTGCTCTCAAAGAGAAACTATCTTCAGTCATAATGATATTTTTTCAATCCCTAGATCATAACAACAGTTTTTCCTCATTAGATTACCCTCTTAGTTTTTCGTCAGGCTTCGTCTCTTAATTCTCTTTCATAAACTAAACTGAAAGCTCCAGTACTAGGTTATTTTCTTCCACTGGGCACACAGACTGACAAACTTCACCAGGTTTTATGATACAATACAATAAAACTTTATTATGTGATTTTTAAGACATTTATTTTGCATCCAAGGAGCTATGTATACAGACTTAAAAAACATAGAAGCTGTACAAATAAACATTACATTAAAAATAAATAAAACACTACATATTACATTTCATAAACAAAATCAATCCATACATACAGTTCCATTGAGATATAGTGTAGTGATGGGGACACTATACTGTAAAAAGGTGCCGTCCTTCGGATGAGACATAAAACCAAGGTCCTGACTCTCTCTGGTCATTAAAAAAATCCCAGGGTGTTTCTCGAAAAGAGTAGGGGGTGTTACCCTTGCATCCTGGTGAAATTTCCACCTGGCCTTTACCAACCATGGCTTCCTAATAATCCCCATCTCTGAACTAGATTCATCACTCTGTTCTCCTCCCCACTGATAGCTGATGTGTCGTGAGTGTTCTGGCGCACTATACAGATGCAACCATTCAAAATGCGCGGGCGATACCGCATTATTTTCCGGTACGCTGTACGCAGTCTACCGCAAGCTACCGGTAAATACCGCGAGTTACCGGTAAATACCGCTAGTTACCGTAAATTCTCCTATAATACGACAAGCAAAATAATAGTATCCGGAATTTCCACAAGTTGGAGCTAATAAAGCTCAACCTCTCATGTTTGAGCTGTGGCCATCAGTCTTTAACGAAGATATTACTAATAGTATTAATAATGAATGACCTTGGACAAGCTGTTAGTGTAAACTCAAAGTATTGCCCTGGTCAACATTCTTTTTTTCATTGACCGTCTTTGTAAAAGTAACACCACAGCATTTCGCAATCACGCATTTGTTTCCAATCATGCAAAGTACAGTGATTCACCATGCCTTTCACATGCTCATAAAACAGATTGATTTAGGAACATAAAAATATTACCGTGTGCAAACTGTACTGTATACAGTATGTATATGTATATTTAATGTCGTAACTGTGCCCGTTTAAGTATTAAATATTCATATCTAATTTTACCACTGAAGGGAAATCTTAGTAGCTGAGCATAAAAAGAATAGGAGCATACTGTAACGCGTGTGAAGGCCATAAACGATATTAATTTTGGAACATAAACATACAGTATATAGCTGGTCTTGGTACTTTAAAGAAAAAAATACACACCAGTATTCCATTTCTCCCTAAACATTTTAAGCTTCGAAGTCTTTAACTAACGTGATACCGGAGTCAACAAGAATACTTTTAGAATTTGATTAATAGGGAATATAATATGGAATCGCGTATCTAAAGAATTTAATAACGGTATGATTATATTCGTGTACTGCGACAGGGCTGTGTAGGGCTGTTTCGCCTCCCTGTTCATGCGAGTTGTCTTGTAGCCTACTGGTCTAGGTGCGTGACTAACAACACACAGGTTGTGTGTTCAAATCCAGCTGGTGCTGGACTTTTCTTTTAACAAACATTTCTTCGAAAAAATAGAATAGCGATATTATGGACAATCAATTGACTTTTATATTTCAAAATATCGCAACATGATCGATTCTAAGTCATTTTAGATAACAATGAATAGTCACCTTCTTCCCTTCTGACAGCGGTTCCTGCTTCTATTGTGTGTGTGTGTGCAACAGAGTAAATTTTTATAGAGAAATGGAGGCTGGACAGTATGCGTTACAATATAAACATTTATATTGATTTAAATCATGTTCTGATTTAAATCGCAAACGCGTGTTTAATTATGTGTTTTTTAATCATAATCAGGCTAATGCATTTCTACATTTTCTGTATGAACCAGCTTAGAGGTTCATACAGAAAGACAGCTTGTGTTTAAATTGAGTGTAAGGTAATTTATGCTTATAAAGTCATGGTCAGCATTTATTATTGTACTGTGCTGTAAACTTTTTCTGTGCCTAGTCACATTATTTTATAGCGTTTTTATTGCGTTATTAAATCCGGTGGCGCTGTGTGTTAGTTTCCTGACTCCCATGTCACATGGTCTGTGATTGAATCTCATGGAACTATGACTTTATTTTTTAACAAACATTTCTTTGAAAAAATGAAACGTTTCCCTTGGTCAGAGATTAAATAAAACCTCACTCGCACCAAACAAATTTATATTTCTAAATATCACGACATGATCGAATTTAAGTCTTTCCCGCCGGGGATTCAAAAAAATTATTTTAAATAGGCTGATAAAGCTTAGACTACTGTAACTGTATTCTAGCCTGTATTACAACAGAACATTGGACAATGCAACGTAAATTGCAAAAATGCACTTGGAATCTGTCCAAGTCCTCCTACAAAAATTATTTAAACTGCGACACTGATCATTCATCTCTAAATAAACTTTATTTTATATAGCGTTTTAAGCGAATAGGTAATTCGATTGCTCATAAACCTAATCGCTTTTTCTACATAAACACAGCGTGATTGCTCTCTGAAAATGCTTTTCCTTTATATTTACAGTAGGCTCAGATTTCAACTAAAGATCGTATTATTATAAACTTTCTTGGAAAAATGTATTTTATGTAAACCATGTTTGCTATTAATTCATTTAGGGCTAAAATACGTTCATTGTCTTCCAATCGAGTTGAGTTGACATTGGAAGCTTGCCACACACGGACTGTTAAACCAACGCATTAGCACGTCAAAGCCCATTGAGGGTATTGAGCCAGTATTGGCTTTAGTATTCCCCCCCTCTCCCCTCAATTCAATTCAATTCAAGGTGTTTTATTTGCATGACAGATGGGTACAAGCAGTGTTGGGTATGTATATTGTAACGCTTACGGCCGACAGGCACTGTGTAAGAGCCGGCGTACCAGAGCAGCACACCGAGGGAGCGTCTGCATTTATAACTTAGTTTTTAAAATTAGTCAAGCAATATGAAGCATCTCCTTTTACTTTTAAGTCCCTTAAATACATTGAGCACAGCTTTCTCACCACTTAAGATTGCTTTTGATACCATCCTTACACAAAGCAGAAGGGAAATCTTCTGCCCCTTATGCAAAACCAAACCCTCCTCCCATCCCAGTTTACCCTCTTTATCATCCTCAAAATCTACCTCGATTTTCAACTTAAAGCATTACTGCTTACTGGGTTTTTGAGGGGGAGGTGTCTTTCGCTGGAAATCTCGCCTGCTTCCACTACTCAACCCCCTCTCTGCCGGAGTGCTGGCTCTGACGAATTAAACCGGTTTCACAGGTATTCAAAGTAGGAAGTACAGTGTTAAGTGGTAGCTGGGCTACTCCCTCAATAGAATCGCTTTATCATGCTAATGCATTGGTTTAACAGTACGCTGGGCAAACGTTCCGAGGTCAAATTCTTCCAGCACGGGGGTACCTTTAAAGCAGAGACGACGGCACCAAAATTTTTTGGCGCGCCTTCTCTTTAAAGCCCTGGCCAAATATGAATACAGTACGTACAGTTATAATTCAAACGGAATTAAAAACTACACATCCCAGTAACCATGGTGGTGCTTGTGATCATTGCATTTAACCAACGAAACAGGGCGAAAAATCAGTCACATGACTTTGGGGCAGAGTTTCGAAAGCTTAACCTATCAGCAACAAAGCGAAATTTACACGATAGGCTACCTCAAACTGTCAGTTACACGACTGTGTATGTCGCTTAAGCCACTCCTATTTGGCATTTTAGTTATGGAGGCGAGAAGACGCCCCCCCCCCCCCCCTCTGTGTGCGTGATTTGCCGCCATCTTTAACCGCTTCGTGTCCAAATCGCAGTAGCTACGCGTACGAAATAAAGTTCATCCCAGCTACAAAACATATATATTTTTGTGGTAAGAGGGAGCAAAACATCAGTATTTACTGCTATTAATTAGTGTACGATTTATAGTTGAAATCTGAGCCTAAATATAAAGTTAAAATCTCGACAAAGCAATGTAGGAAATACAGAGAAAATAAATCCTTCCTGACAACTAAAATCAGTTTCGATCAAGGTCTCTAAAACGAACAAGAAAAAGAGGATTTTTGGAGGGCAATTACGCTGTGTTTATATAGAATAACTGATTTATAATCTAATTTCTTGTTCGTTTAAAACAGTGAAATGTCAGCTGCAAAAGATCGCACCAGAAACAGCACTCTCTGCCTGTCATAGACGTTCAGGAAAGGCTGAATGAAGTCATGTCAAGTACAATAATTCGGTGATCAATAATAACAGTTGTAGGACAAGAAACAAAAGATAGTGAAAACTTAAGATTTTTAAGGCTAAAACTCAAATTCATTCTACAAATTAAGGCAAATGAAAATTCAGGACGTTAAAGTGCTAGAGGTGTAAAAAAATACAAAAATGCACATGAGCAAAAAGTTTTAGAAATGGAGCAAACAGAATAAAAGCCATGCCTATAGTGCAGAAGAGGGATGCAGGAACACTTGCTTAGATATACAAAAAAATCACAAAAAGGTGTATGTTACAAAAGAACATGCAAACATGTTCATCATGGACATGAACATGTACATCAATTTCCCTTCGCGATCAATAAAGTCTTATCTATAAACATGAAACAGAGTGAGGAATCAGAAAATTAGCATGCATAAAAAACAGCAATTCTGTCAATGAGCCCTAAATGAATTAATAGCAACCATGGTTTCATGGAGGGCTTCTCAGATAGTTGGGCATTCAGGTAGATTGCCAGGTGAAAGGATTTGTAAACATACTTTGTTAAAGCAAGTCAGTTTTTTCCGCAACACATAAAATACATTTTTCCAAGAAAGTTTAGCCTTTGTCACTAATGAAACCACTAAATAAAGACATAAATATAGAAATCATAAGATTTGCTAAGTGTATATTTTGTCGCAGAGTTGCTGCAAGATGTTAACAGTGAAAAAAGGTATTTAGAAATGAGTTATTTCAAGAAGAAAATTTTCAGAATAATTGCAAATCTAGCAGGATAGAGAAAGCACAGAAAACAGGCAGTTAGATTGATCAGATTAGTATGAAAAGTTATTTAGCAAAGGGAATGAGAAGAGTGACAAACTAGTATGCTTTAGATCTTTTTATCTGAACCAGGGAAAACTGATCATGTTTCTCTATAACAATAATAAAAAACTTTATTTTATATATCACCTTTAAAAGTGGCATCTCAAAGCAATACAGTAGATATAAAAACAGATAAAAGGACCACAGATTACAGATGCAGCCATTCAAAGTGCGCGGTACAGACACCGCAATACAGATACCGCAGGTATGATGACACGCGATACCGCAGTACGTGATTGGTTGACCGACAGGGGCACTCGTGGTCCGTTGGTCTGTCGTAGAAAGTATTACTGTAAACGTCATTACTGTGCCCGTTGTAAATATTGAATTTTACCACTGAAGGGAAATCTTAGTAGCTGAGCATAAAAAGAATAGGAGCATACTGTAACGCGTGTGAAGGCCATAAGCGATATTAATTTTGGAACCTAAACATACAGTATATGGCTGGTCTTGGTACTTTAAAGAAAAAAATACACACCAGTATTCCATTTCTCCCTAAACATTGTAAGCTTCGAAGTCTTTAACTAACGTGATACCGGAGTCAACAAGCATACTTTTAGAATTTGATTAAAAGGGAATATAATATGGAATCGCGTATCTAAAGAATTTAATATCGGTATGATTATATCCGTGTACTGCGGCAGGTCTGTGTAGGGCTGTTTCGCCTGCCTGATCATGCGAGCTGTCTTGTAGCCTACTGGTCTAGGTGCGTGACTACCAACTGGCAGGTTGTGTGTTCAAATCCAGCTGGTGCTGGACTTTTATTTTAACAAACATTTCTTCGAAAAAATAGGTAAGCGATATTATGGACAATCAATTGACTTTTATATTTCAAAATATCGCAACATGATCGATATTTGCGATATTTTGAACATATCTTCCCTTCTGACAGCGGTTCCTGCTTCTATTGTGTGTGTGTGTGTGCAACAGTAAATTTTTATAGAGAAATGGAGGCTGGACAGTATGCGTTACAATATAAACATTTATATTGATTTAAATCGTGTTCTGATTTAAATCGCAAACGCGTGTTTAATTATGTGTTTTTTAATCATGATCAGGCTAATGCATTTCTACATTTTCTGTATGAACCAGCTTAGAGGTTCATACAGAAAGACAGCTTGTGTTTAAATTTTGTGTAAGGTAATTTATGCTTCTAAAGTCATGGTCAGTATTGTTGTACTGTGCTGTACTGTGTCACATTATTTTATAGCGTTTTTATTGCGTTATTAAATCCGGTGGCGCTGTGTTAGTTTCCTGACTCACATTATTTAAACTGCGACACTGATCATTCATCTCTAAATAAACTTTATTTTATATAGCGTTTTAAGCCAATAGGTAATTAGATTGCTCATAAACCTAATCACTTTTTCTACATAAACACAGCGTGATTGCTCTCTGAAAATGCTTTTCCTTTATTTTAAAAGTAGGCTCAGATTTCAACTATAGATCGTATTATTATAAACTTTCTTGGAAAAATGTATTTTATGTAAACCATGTTTGCTATTAATTCATTTAGGGCTAAAATACGTTCATTGTCTTCTAATCGAGTCCAGTTGACATTGGAAGCCTGCCACACCCGGACCGTTAAACCAACGCATTAGCACGTCAAAGCCCATTGAGCCAGTATTGGCTTTAGTATCCCCCCCTTCTCCCCTCAATTCAATTCAATTCAAGGTGTTTTATTTGCATGACAAATGGGTACAAGCAGTGTTGGGTACTGTATGTATATTGTAACGCTTACGGCAGACAGGCACTGTGTAGGAGCCGACGCACCAGAGCAGCGCCTGCAATTTTTATATTTATAACTTAGTTTTTAAAATTAGTCAAGCAATATGAAGCATCTCCTTTTACTTAGTGCCTGAGCATACTGCAACGCGTGTGAAGCCCATAAACGATATTAATTTTGGAACTTAAACATACAGTATATGGCTGGTGTCGGTACTTTAAAGAAAACATACACACCAGTATTCCATTTCTCCCTAAACATTTTAAGCATCGAAGTCTTTAACTAACGCGATACCGGAGTCAACAAGCATACTTTTAGAATTTGATTAAAAGGGAATATAATATGGAATTGCGTATCTCCAGAATTTAAAGACCAAACAATCGCAAACTCGTTTTCAATAAAATTATTTTATTCATTCAGCAGTTTGTGAGAGGGACATCCAGCAGGGAGAGACACACACACCGGTTTTCATTGACAACATTGTTTTTTTTTCAATTCCTCTTGTCTAACAGGAATGTTTTGTTTGTGGACAGACTGTTAGACAAGAAGAAAAGACCGCCTCCTCCTACGAAGCATTTCGTTGATCCGATCACAAATTCTTTTCCAGTCGTACGCAGCAAGGGTTGAGAATCTCCGATTCACCATCGTACTAATGGTTTCCCGGAGATTGCAAGGCACTTTTGCCTCTGGACCCATCGAAATTTACAGACGTGGTCCACCCCCAGTAAATTTCAAAAGTCACAAGATTTCGAAACACGAGGGCGGCGTAGCGGTCGGCTCTTGCTTTCCCGTCTATGCCGATGCACTGCAAGTACAACCCCCCCTCCATCTCCTGGGTGATGGGTAGCAGCTGGACATCTGGGAGAATTATTCGTCCCACTGGCATCTGTGAATTCCGCTGTGCTTCCTGGGGGGAGATAGCAGGCGGGGACAGCATCAACAGATTCCTGCGCGGTGGTGAACTGAGAGGCCGGGATGGAGTGTCCTTAGGCGGTGTGTGCTCTGCGGGGGGCAGAGCTTCCGCCAGGCATTGCAACCTGCGCGGCGGGGAGAGGCACTTTTCGGGAGACAGCTGCTCAACTGTTTGACTGCTGGAACATACTGTCTCCTTCCTCTGCATTTTCAGGAGTGTCTCTAGCCTCCCAATCCTCCCCAGTAATGCATCGTACTGCTCCCGCTGCTGCCGAAATGTCTCCATACAGGTGCTGCTTCTACAGGTTGGCACCCTGGCCAGTGGCCGAGAGCAGAGACCCATGGCCTGTGGCAAAATAACATAATTCATGTAAGAAATACAGTCACACAGTAGTATTCATCAGTCGCGGAACAGAAGTCAAAATAAACTTTTCTTTATTTCCGTCTTACCGCTTTCTTTTTTACTGTCCTGGTGGTAGATCGTTTCGCCCGTGCGGTGTTTTCTTGAAGAACAGGCTACGAAGAAATAATTATAATTGAATTTAAAATTCAAAACTGCAATAATACCTTGTAATATGCGCTGTAATCGCGTAATTTAGATTAAGTCTGCTGTATTTGCTTACCCTTCGCTCTTTGGAAGCTGGGGCGGCAGAAGCACCCCGTCTCTTCCCGTAAAAGGTCTTGGTCTCCATACTGTACTATGGTCGCTGTAGTGCAGGTTCGCAGTCTTTTTTTTTGTGATGGGAGCTCACCCAATCCCTTGGTGTCTTTTATGCTATATTCACATGTACGGCTAGAGTGTGTTCATTGTCTTCCAATGAAAGGCGGGTGTCTTTTGCCGAAGTCGGGAGACATTGGGGGCTTGCCACACCCGGACTGTTAAACCAACGCATTAGCACGTCAAAGCGCATTGAGGACCCGGGCGCAATAGTTGTTTTGTCCCTTGATTTACTGATCTGCATTAATTAAATCTTGTCAGTCAGGTCTTTTTTTCTCTATTTCAATTGTCGTTTACACATGCACGACTTTAAAAGCTAGCAAGACAGGTTTCGATTCACATTAGCTGGCGAGCCTTGTTAAAAAAAACAATGACAATGTAACATGCCACTGTTTGTTCATGAACAAAGTTATACTGAGACTTCCTTAGATACGCGATTAAAAAATAAATAAAAATTTGAATCTCCTGCGGAACACATTCCATAAGAATCAGCGGTTCTACAACATATATCGCCTTTAAAGGTGAAAATTGCATTTGAGCACGGTTTTTGACTTTCTTAAAATTGCATTTTGGGCGCGGACAGCACATACAAGGGTTAATGAACTGCGCCAAGAAATTTAAAATAGTTTTCTTTAGGTGTGAGGGTAGGAGTGGACCGCAGCAGGCATAATCAGCAAACCAGGAAAACAAAGACCTTACCTATTTTTTCGAAGAAATGTTTGTTAAAATAAAAGTCCAGCACCAGCTGGATTCGAACACACAACCTGCCAGTTGGTAGTCACGCACCTAGACCAGTAGGCTACAAGACAGCTCGCATGATCAGGCAGGCGAAACAGCCCTACACAGACCTGCCGCAGTACACGGATATAATCATACCGTTATTAAATTCTTTAGATACGCGATTCCATATTATATTCCCTATTAATCAAATTCTAAAAGTATGCTTGTTGACTCCGGTATCACGTTAGTTAAAGACTTCGAAGCTTACAATGTTTAGGGAGAAATGGAATACCGGTGTGTATTTTTCCTTGTGATATTTTAAGCTCTAGTTGAATGATAGGTGTCGCATTTTAAATCATTTTCGTAGCTAGAAATTATGAAACGCCCTGTTAAAAGCAAGGAAGTTTTTATGCCCCGTTGAAGTAAAACAAAATGCCTGACAAAGTATGGCTTGGACAGATTCCAAGTGCTTGTACAAATGTGCTAAAGAAATTATACTTTGAGTATACAGCTTGTCCAAAGTCATCCATTATTAATACTATTAGTAATATCTTCAGTAAAGGCTTTGATGCATAAATATTTCTGACAAAGGTAGGTTGTGTACTTCTGTCCAACTGAGCAATCTTGCTTTCATAATATATACCAACATTTTAATGACTGATGATTAACATGCTGTAATACACAGTTCAAAATTAAAGGCTCAAATGCTGTACATGAGAGGTTAAGCTCCCCCTGGCGGTTTTACAAGGCGACGCCGGATAGTTAGTCACGTGACACACGTGACACGCGTGATACCGTGTGATACTGTGACACGCCCACCGGGGTATGCCGCGAAATACCTCACCCATTTTGAATGGCTGCATCTGTACATAGTAATTACATATAAGAAAGACAAGCAGTTAGAGGTGCTACCAAAATTAGAAAATGAAGCAGATACAGACACTAAGTCTTCTGAAAAGAAAGGTTCTGAGGTTAGATTTAAATGCACTCAGGGTACGTGACTGATATCACTGGGAATACAAATTGAGAGCTCTGAGGTGCAGCTAGAGAAGACCCTGTCACCCACAGAATGTAGATGTTCTTGAGGACAGCTAGAAGACCAGAGTCAGACGGACAAAGGTGGGGAGTAGACAGATAATAAGCCATATACTGTAGGTACTGAATGAGGATGAGGATTTTGAAGTTGACTCGAAACCTGATAGATAACCAATGCAAGGACTTGAAAACAGGTGTAATGCATCCCTGATAGGATTCTCGCTGTCATATTCTGAACATATTGAAGATTGCTCAGTGTGGATTTAATTTCCCCAGTGAACAGGATGTGCATTTATTAATTCTAGAAAAAAAAAGCCTTTCTTGATTTCTCTAGTTCTTAGTTTCTCTAGTTCCCTTTAAAATAAACTATTATTCCACAATGCAGAGTATTACATGGCCAGTATTTACACATGATATTTGTGATTTCAAGAAATTAACACAAGCAGCTTTAGGAGATTTAAGTGTTGGCTGAGTTATTGCAGGATAAAAGACTAGAGATGTTGGTAAGAAGAAGATAAGTTTGGGATAGCTGAGGAATACACTGATAACAAGAACACTTCCTAATGGGGTTAGGCATACTTTTGATGAAGATGATGAAGTTAACAGACTGTATGTTTACATAGATACTGAAATGAGGATTGTATTTTAGATTTTGTGTAGTTGCTAGCGTTGAACTGTGTGTTGGATGCACATGAATTGAAGGAATGGGCAAACATAGCTGATGCGGATCCACAGAGCCAGCATATTAAGATGTTTATAATTAGAGGCAATTTGTTTAAATAACTAAGTATGGATACTGATGTGCAAGAGAGGTGGAAAGGCTGTTTCCTTAAGCCAGCACTATAAAATATTTTATTCTCAGTGAGATGCTGCCATTTCATAGTGGGTTTCTAACACTGTGTATAGTTCCATCCACACAGTGCCTTTACTTCCATCCATTTCTAATCTCTTTATCCAGTACAGAGGATTTGGAGCCTATCCCAGTAAGTGGAGGACACAAGGCAGAAAACACCCTGGACATAGCGCCAGTCCATCACAGGACAGACAGACACAAACACACACACACCAGGGCAAGTTTAAATCTAACCTCAGAACCTTTCTTTTCAGAAGACTTAGTGTCTGTATCTGCTTCATTTTCTAATTTTGGTAGCACCTCTAACTGCTTGTCTTTCTTATATGCATTTACTTTGTAATCTGTGGTCCTTTTATCTGTTTTTACATCTACTGTATTGCTTTGAGATGCCACCTTTAATGGTGATATATCAAATAAAGTTTTTTATTATTGTTATAGGGAAACATGATCAGATTTTCCCTGGTTCAGAAAAAAAGATCTAAAGTATACTAGTTTGTCACTCTTCTCATTCCCTTTGCTAAATGACTTTTCATACTAATCTGATCAATCTAACTGCCAGTTTTCTGTGCTTTCTCTATCCTGCTAGATTTGCAATTATTCTGAAAATTTTCATCTTGAAATAACTCATTTCTAAATACCTTTTTCACTGTTAACATCTTGCAGCAACTCTGCGACAAAATATACACTTAGCACAGTTCATCCTTTAACCAACATTAAATAAAACAAATCTTAAGATTTCTATATTTATGTCTTTATTTAGTGGTTTCATTAGTGACAAAGGCTTAACTTTCTTGGAAAAATGTATTTTATGTGTTGCGGAAAAAACTGACTTGCTTTAACAAAATATGTTTACAAATCCTTTCACCTGGCAGTTTACCTGAATGCCCAACTATCTGATGTTTTTGTTGGTTGGCCAATCACCATTCTGAAGCCCTACCATAATCTCTGGTATGGGGAGACCCCAGAATTCTGTCCCATAGTTTAGACAGATGATAGATACTTTTATTGATCCCGTGAGGGAAATAAAGTAAATCATTTTCATTTTAGGAAATTATTAAACGCTCGGTTAAAAGCAAAGGAGATTGTCTGTTATAGTGGACATAAAACAAGAGTTTGCTGGCATTATATAATTATACGAATGACACGAATATAATTATATCTAAGTAAAAGGAGATGCTTCATATTGCTTGACTAATTTTAAAAACTAAGTTATAAATGCAGACGCTCCCTCGGTGCGCTGCTCTGGTACGCCGGCTCTTACACAGTGCCTGTCGGCCGTAAGCGTTACAATATACATACCCAACACTGCTTGTACCCATCTGTCATGCAAATAAAACACCTTGAATTGAATTGAATTGAGGGGAGAGGAGGGGAATACTAAAGCCAATACTGGCTCAATACCCTCAATGGGCTTTGACGTGCTAATGCGTTGGTTTAACAGTCCGGGTGTGGCAAGCTTCCAATGTCAACTCAACTCGATTGGAAGACAATGAACGTATTTAAGCCCTAAATGAATTAATAGCAAACATGGTTTACATAAAATACATTTTTCCAAGAAAGTTTATAATAATACGATCTATAGTTGAAATCTGAGCCTACTGTAAATATAAAGGAAAAGCATTTTCAGAGAGCAATCACGCTGTGTTTATGTAGAAAAAGCGATTAGGTTTATGAGCAATCGAATTACCTATTCGCTTAAAACGCTATATAAAATAAAGTTTATTTAGAGATGAATGATCAGTGTCGCAGTTTAAATAATTTTTGTAGGAGGACTTGGACAGATTCCAAGTGCATTTTTGCAATTTACGTTGCATTGTCCAATGTTCTGTTGTAATACAGGCTAGAATACAGTTACAGTAGTCTAAGCTTTATCAGCCTATTTAAAATCATTTTTTTGAATCCCCGGCGTAACACACTCCATAGGAATCAGCGCTTTTATACAGTATATCGCCTTTAAACACATATATTTAAACACGCGTTTACGATTTAAATCAAAACGCGATTCAAATCAATATAAATGTATATTTTGTAACGCATAGGTGACTATTCATTGTTATTAAAAAGACTTAAATTCGATCATGTCGTGATATTGAGAAATATAAATTTGTTTGGTGCGAGTGAGGTTTAATCTCTGACCAAGGGAAACGTTTCATTTTTTCAAAGAAATGTTTGTTAAAAAATAAAGTCATAGTTCCATGAGATTCAATCACAGACCATGTGACATGGGAGTCAGGAAACTAACACACAGCGCCACCGGATTTAATAACGCAATAAAAATGCTATAAAATAATGTGACTAGGCACAGAAAAAGTTTACAGCACAGTACAATAATAAATGCTGACCATGACTTTATAAGCATAAATTACCTTACACTCAATTGAAACACAAGCTGTCTTTCTGTATGAACCTCTAAGCTGGTTCATACAGAAAATGTAGAAATGCATTAGCCTGATTATGATTAAAAAACACATAATTAAACACGTGTTTGCGATTTAAATCAGAACATGATTTAAATCAATATAAATGTTTATATTGTAACGCATACTGTCCAGCCTCCATTTCTCTATAAAAATTTAATCTGTTGCACACACACACACAATAGAAGCAGGAACCGCTGTCAGAAGGGAAGAAGGTGACTATTCATTGTTATCTAAAATGACTTAGAATCGATCATGTTGCGATATTTTGAAATATAAAAGTCAATTGATTGTCCATAATATCGCTATTCTATTTTTTCGAAGAAATGTTTGTTAAAAGAAAAGTCCAGCACCAGCTGGATTCGAACACACAACCTGTGCGTTGTTAGTCACGCACCTAGACCAGTAGGCTACAAGACAACTCGCATGAACAGGGAGGCGAAACAGCCCTACACAGCCCTGTCGCAGTACACGAATATAATCATACCGTTATTAAATTCTTTAGATACGCGATTCCATATTATATTCCCTATTAATCAAATTCTAAAAGTATGCTTGTTGACTCCGGTATCACGTTAGTTAAAGACTTCGAAGCTTAAAATGTTTAGGGAGAAATGGAATACTGGTGTGTATTTTTTTCTTTAAAGTACCAAGACCAGCTATATACTGTATGTTTATGTTCCAAAATTAATATTGTTTATGGCCTTCACACGCGTTACAGTATGCTCCTATTCTTTTTATGCTCAGCTACTAAGATTTCCCTTCAGTGGTAAAATTCAATATCTACAACGGGCACAGTAAAGACGTTTACAGTAAGTCTTTCTACGACAGACCAACGGACCACAAGTGCCCCTGTCGGTCAACCAATCACGTACCGTGTCATCTTGCGTCATGATACGCGATACCGCAGCCAATTACCTGCGGTATGTGTCTGTACCGCGCACTTTGAATGGCTGCATCTGTAGCAGCCGTTGCATCATCCAGGTGGGCCTGCACATTGTTGGTGGTGGAGGGGAGTCCCCATTACCTGTAAAGTGCTTTGCGTAGAGTGTCCAGAAAAGTGCTACAGTATACAGTATGAGTGTAAGGAATTGATTATTAATTTAAAGGCATCACTAAAACTGGAAGTACATTTTTAGCCTGCAAATTTAATAATAAAAGTGTTATGCCAAGTTGGGACCAACTAGCACTGTGCTGTTGCCCCTGGAAACAGCAACATTCCCACAAGCCCTTAGCCTGCTACTCAAACTAGATCGGGACACCTTTCAATTAGTCCAACACTTTTTCAATCAGCTGGGTAGCTGCGTCAGCATGCGTAGGCTGCACAGGAACAAGTAATAGGTTTATTCCATGCTGAAAAAAAGGCCAAAATTTTGTGTTTTCTTTCTTCTTTTTTTTCAGCATGGAATAAATCTATTACTTGTTCCTTTTTCAATCAGGCCAATCTAGTTCTCAGTCATGCAAAATAGATGGTTTATTTAGTCACCTTAAACGGCTGTATCATTGCTCCTTATTAGACCTTCAAGCCTCTTGTGAGTGGTTGCTTCTCTTTTTTTAATAAAGTTAATATGTTTAATTCACTGTTTGCCTGTGCAGCGATATATATTGTATATATACACTATACAGAGAATTTCCCTTCAAGTCTTTATTTTTTCCCTTTTCTTCTTTTTGCCTTGGACATTTTTTATGCATCTTTGTTTTTTCCTTTTTTGAATTATTTTTACAGCATAGGATCGCCAGCTTCAGGTTATTGTTTTCATTGACAAGTCTTTATAGACTCTTTCTTGTCTTTCTTCCTGCGTGCATCAGATCTCCTTCAAATTTTTTGATTCTGCCATTTGTCCCTTCTTTTTTAACACCGTTAGCAGCGCATTGCGACCCACACTTGAGCTTCAACAAGTCATCACATTGCAACACAGCATACCAGCAGCTGCGGCATAACTAAAAGAAATCAGAATTCCCAAATAAATACAAAGTAAGCCCTCTTGATATCAAATATAGATGAAGAAGAGAATGAAGGGTAGTAATAAAGATGATACTTCTTTGCTTTCTGCATCCTGCTTTTGCTTCTTGTTCTCTTACCCTTCTGTTCTCCTCTTATTTATGGAATGATCTGTTCCTATGAAGACTAGCTTAACGATCTCACTAGGAATGGTCTGGTCACTCTTGAATATTTATTCTTTGTATAGACATCTAAGTGATTTTCAATTAATCAATTTTTCTGAGTAAATTATTAAGACTGTTTTTGATCATCACTATCTTACCACACGTTTACTTGCCTCACAGCCCAGGGGCAGTGACACAAAACAATACACATTATTCCAATCCTTTTGAGTAAGGTAATCAAGCTGGGAAGTATAAATGGAATAACCACAGCTGAAACATAACCTCTCCTCCTGTCACAGCAAGATAGTAATCCCTTCAACCAGAACCATTAAATGTTACCAAGGTAATATGAAAAAAAATCTGAATTGGTCACACAATAAGAAAAATAAGTCATTGAAAGTACCAAAAAAACTACCAATCTAACTTTTAAGCCATCTACATATCTGTTATTTATTTTACTTTACTTCATTGATTATGTGCTCATTGAAACCATTAGACTTGAGGATTGTGTTTCAGATCCCAAAGACAATGAACCAAATTCAAAGAGTACAGTATGTATCCATTTTTCAACATTATTTAAATAGACTAGTTTGGACTATTTGTATTTAAGGATTTAAGGCTGGGGCCACAGATTGAAATTTGTTTCAACAGAAAGCTATATTTTATTTTAAAAAAGAGTGCCTAGTATTCACTACCTTTCCATCATAGTTCATTTTGCTAAATTTCAGTGATACTGTACATACACCTACAGTATATACACAAGTAAATATATTTTTAATCCATGCTTATGATGCTCAATCTATTTCATGGGTGAAAGCTATTAACAAAACCTACAAAGAAAGAATATTTGATTACACAGATTATTATATAACAAATAAAACAAAAAGACTTATGAAGTCCACTTCCCTTTAAAATGTATATTGAAATAAAGTCTGCAATCACTAAAGCAGCATCATGTGTGAGCTACTGTTAATGATACCAATAATCAGGTTTCAGGGATAATCTAAGTTCCATTTTATTATGGCTACACTGTGAAATCTTTTGTTGTTGGACTATTGTGATACAAAAAATCCCTTCACAGCACAATTAAGCAGAAAAATGCATTTTAATTTGATGCATGTACTGATTTTGTGGCAGAATGAAGGCCTGTAGCACAGCTATGACAAAAATTATTTCACACAAATTAATTTACGGGGCTGCAATTAATCAATCGTTTGTCTTAGTGTTTTCAGAGTCTCATGATAATGCAGTGCACAAGAAAGCCTGGAGTGCTTCAGATGTTAGGCAATCCAAATGCCGTCTGTCTCTCTCTGCTGAGCTTGGTGGAATCCCATAGTGGCAGAGACCCAGCTGCTTTGACAAAACTGCTTTCCTCCCATGTGGTAGGAGTAGGTGAAGAAATGCCCCCTATCCTGAAGGAATGGAGGTTAACAGATTATACATTTGTATATTTTTGTGGCGAGATGCTAGTTTTGCAGTATGTTTTGCCTAGACAATCTTAATTTTATGTGAAGTGTCGCATTGTATAGATTGCATCATTTGAAAAAAAGTGTAATTACACAACCTCTTTTACCAAAACTTAAAAAATGCTGCTTTGTCAGAAAAAAAGTAATTCCAGGGGTACAGATTATTTTTGATTATGTTGACTAACCAAGTCTATGTACAGTAACTGGGAACCCTGACTTTTGAATGTTCTTAAGATTAAGTGCCACTCCTAGTTGTAGGGTATTACTTACAAATACCAGTTTATCAAAGGTATTCTTCTTAACTACATGTTCAGACACCCACTTTCTGTGACAGATTATTATAGCACTTTATGCATTTTCCTATTTTCTTATTCAAAGCTTTCCTGCTCATTAATAATATCATTTAATAATGAAAATGAAAATATAAAGAATAGGAAAAAGCAACACAATGTTCCGATGCTTATATTGTGGAAAGATCTGTAGTTTGTGATTAACATCAATCTGAAAAAAAAAATATTGAAGCAAAAACCTAAAAATGTGTTTTAAATGTTTCATAACATTTGTATGATATTTTTCTGCTAGCATTATTCAACATACTGCTAGACTTTTTATGGTAACAACAAGGATTTGTTTTTACTGTCCAGGAGGTCTGAAAAGGGTTTTTTACATTTAAAGGTCAATTTCTTTGAACAAACTCTCCATGTCATATGCCATACAGCATTATTTATCCATATGTTGCAAATAATAAGATTAGTACAGCACTATGACACAGTTAACTAATACAATATATGCAAAAGGCTTATCTCATCAAAAATACTAAATAAGAATGCAAAATAAAAATGTGCCTATTCATCCACCAATCTATTTTCTGATGTATTCAATACAGGTCACAGGAAAACCAGAGCCTGACCTAGCAAGTGAGGGGAAGTGAGGTGTTATACACCCTGGACAGTCCATTGCAGGGGACACACACACTGTATCAAGACTTATTTTCCCAGAATCCAGTTACCCTACCAGTGTGTCTTTGGAATGTGAGACAAAACTAGAGCTCCCAGAGGAAACCCATGCAAACATGCGGAGAACATACAAACTCCATGTATATAGCACCCCAATTGAACTCAGGGTCCCAGCATAGTGAGGTAAGCAATGCCCTTAACTGTAAGTATATAGTATATTTACCATATAATATGTTTTTTCCTAAAAAATAAAACCTTTGTTTTGCATCACACAAGGACAACCTGTGTTAAAACAATCTATCTCTCATGCTCTCTTAAAACTCCTAAGAGTAGTTGTAACTTCTACTTAATGTGACATAAAATAAGGCTATATTTGAGATTATATTGATTTAGAACATATCTATCACAACAAACAGAAAAGTTACCAAATTGTAATATTGCATTTCCTTGGAAAGGACAAGTTTAATCTAAATTGAAGTAAATTTAAAGCATGGCTTATGCAGTATACAGTTGTTGTTTATATAGCCACATAAATAGCTCTTCTTAAAGCTATCCTGTGTTAAAACTTACAGATCATCCAAATCACAGTTGAAGAATCTGGTTGCATTTTGCTGGTCTCATGGTGCTTTCCAGTTTACATTCCAAAGAAATTCAGTCATTGCTTTGTTAGAACAGTTGCCCTTCACCTTAGTAATCACCTGGCAATTCCCAGACAAATTAATGAAAGAATGAAAAGCCTTTTTTGCCAAAAAAACACATGGAGAAAACAAAAAAGCTGTTTTATTTTTTTCAATCCTTGATCTTCCATTTACTTCCATGAAGTCTATTTTCCACTTACTTTGTTATCTAGACAGTGTGATGCAAACATGTATATCTTTCATGTGCGAAAGTGTTATGGATGTTTTTTAGATTAAGTATTTTTATTTCTATTGTTCATCAGTTTCTATATGACTGATTGGTATCCTGGTTGAATATCCATATTAAAAAGGCAGGGAGCTGTTCAGCATCTATAAGAGCACAGTAAGGCTTTGATACACACACACAAAAAGAAAGAATAACCAGTCTGTGCTTAAAATGTACTAAGTTTAGAGAAAGAAGAAAGATGGGATTCATTTAAAACTAAAAGGTATTTATTGCGATATTGTAATATAAATTGGCACAAAAACTGATGTAATTTCCTGTATTTATAATATAGTGTTTTAAATAATTGGGATATATTTTTATATTCAAATGATTGAATCCAGAACAACAACATTTCATCCACACATAATTATATTAAAGTAATAAAGAGAAACATCACTCAATATTGATGTTAAATATACAAAGCATAAAATAACACAAATCACCTTTCCCGAAAAAATAAAATTGTATTGTACAGCCCAACACATTACCTCCAGCCTTCTCCACTAGAATATGGACAATGACCAGAAGTGGACATACATGTTTATCAAGGAAAGGAAGGTTTTTATCAAATAAAACAGACCCTTGTCCCTAACAAAAATTAATCCAAGTAAACAACAATAAAAATACCTGGATTTAAAAATGAAATGTAAATATTTGCACTTATATAATATTTGCACTAATATTGCACTCTGCTCCAAGGACGATGCAATCTCTATAGCTTTACACACCACCCATAAAACTTGCTACAAAACTCAGGGCTCTGGGTTTAGATATCATCCTCTGAAAGTGGATCCTAGACTTACTCACAAGCAGACCTCAGACTGTCAGGACTGGCAACCTCACCTCCTTTACTCCCTGTTCACCCATGACTGTACTGCCAAGTTCAGCACAAACACCATCATCAAGTATGCTGACGATAGCACAGTCGTGGGCCTGATCACTGACAACGATGAGACTGCCTACAGAGAGGAGATAAAACAACTTACAGACTGGTGCCGAACCAACAACCTTTGTCTCAACATCAACAAAACCAAAGAGCTGATCATTGACTTCAGGAGAATTTTGCACTGGCACTATATTGTTGTTAACACTGTTATTGTTATTGTATTTCTGTCTATTGTCTTGTCTGCAGTTCTATTTACAGTGTAGCGGCAATGCTTGTTAATAAGACAGACTTAAGTGTTGCGGTGCTTTCCCAAATGAGGCCCCATCTCTCTGTTCATCTCTGTGGTGCAGACACAGAGAAACTTCATGCAGGCTGATTTAAAGATGTTTTCTTTTGATAAGGGACAGCTGCCAAATGGGGATGCACTTAGCTAAGCCTGGCTATCATGATCAATGGTCATCCATTGGCACCTATCTGTCTAGGGAGTGCCAGATGGACATCTGGACTGCATTCCTAAGTGTCAGGAGTAAGTGACTCATATCTCACCTTGATCAACCAATCAGGGACTGGTAGGGCCGAGTAACCCATGTGGGACTCTGATGCCCATGAAACTTTCAGCAAATGAACGAGCTGAAGTTCCTTCAGGTAAAAACAGGCAACACAGAGGGCCTGAGAGACTTCTGAGACTTTTCTAAAGGGAATTCAAAGGAGAATTCCAGGGCAGGATGGCCCAGGAGCAGAAGGCTCCCAAGGGCAGGACATTCTCGCAGAGCGCCTCCTGACCATCCTGAGACTCAGCCCGGACAACCACGGAACGGCCAGTGTGTCCGAGTGCCAGAACTTTCCTTTGTTCTAAGAGTCGAGAGCGGAGGTTGCCAGAGAGTAACCAGAGGATCCACCCGAGGTTAGCACCAGCAGCAAGCCTCGTGAACAGGTCGGAACTGTGGACAGCTGAATCACTATTCAGAACTAGCCCTTCATCAGGAACGAACCGGTCTTCTTCCTGACTTGCTGGGACCCACAGTCATCTTTTCTCCTGTGCACAAACTGTGCAAGTTAAAGCCAACACTAACTAGCCAGTCAGTGAGCGTCAGCAGCGCACCGTCGCAAGCCGCACAGCACAGCCTGGCACGGAGCCAGAGAGCCCACAGGAGATCTGAATCCCCAGAGATTGGATGAGTATTCAACTTCAATGCATTACAGCTCGAGAATTCAATTGTTATCCCAACCAGTTGATATCAATTTAATTCCTAAGAGTTATGTACTTGTTTTGAGTATCCAATGTAGAAGTTGTAACCAAGTTCATTTACGAAACGGTCTAAATGAATGATATACTGAACGTATGTCCTCTTGATATGTGTAACTCTTCGTAACTGACTGAATATATACCTTTTGTATTCTGATAACCCTCTCGATAAGATCTGTTAGGTTTATATGCATATTCTATGTATTAATAAATGTATCCTTGTGTATTGGTACCTGTGTGTGTGCGTTGTTTGAGTTATATCGCATGGTTGGATTCTAAGGCCATCAAAAGAATCATTTTGTGATTTACTGCTACAATTAATAATTGTCCCAGTAAATGCCCAAACCCTACAGAACTGGTGCCTTCAGAGAGCACACTACAACAGTATATACTGCACTAATGAGAAACACTTTTCCCTATACTATGCACCCGTGTAAGTATAATGACAAATAAAGTTGAATTGAATTGAAGTTGAATTGAATATGCAAAATACTTGAGGATGTCTCATTACCTTGACTGTCAGATACTGGACTAGATTCATCAAGAAGGAGATTGTAAAGTTTGCCCTTACCTTGTCACTCCTCTTCTGCTGCTATATTCTTACCCTATATTGTAAAGTACACAAAATTTTTTCTCGGATTGTAGACACTATGTCCAGCACTGCCCTTGTCAGTAGTGTATATTTTCTGTAGTGTCCCAGCTCCTGGGACACTTGCGACCACATTTTCCTGAGGTTTACTCTTTCAAAAAAGTATCAGGCTAATTACTTTTATTTTATATTCATGCCATTCTGCCTTGATTAATTATGACTTTGTCTTCAGTGGTATCGGAGCCTATGCACTTTTATAGGCCCTGTGCAGCTGAGCAACTTTCTGATTGCTTAAACAGTTAGTATTCTTCATTATAACATTTGATGTGAATAAATTTCACTTTTTCCTTGAGATTCTACTGATTTGTTAATCGTATTGGATATCCAGTTTCTCTGTTTCCATATTTTTTTTCCAAATAAGATTATCTGTTTTTTAAAAGTTAGCATTTCTTCTTCAAAACTAGAGAAAATGTAAAAGAATAATAAGGGTAATGGATGCCAAGAAAGATTTATTTGAGTGATGCTCTACATAATACCATCAAGGGTTTTATAAGGATTCATAAACCTTTTTGCACAATGCTGGTTTTATGTGTTTCTTCGATGTAAAGAAAGCAAGATGGTTTTATTAGAGGGATTCTTATAAATTTACTGCCGGACTGAATCAGTTGCATATCATTTCGTATATTTTCACGTCAGTAAATCTTGGACTAAGTTTCAAAATTTTATGAATCTTGGAAAGACATCTAGAATGAGAACAGCCTTTTTAGAATTTGCCCATTAATATGAGTGAAGTACAGTATAACTCATCCATTACAGCACACTTGTTCTATTTTTTTGCACCTTTATACCCTTTACAGTATGCGAGAAACATAATAGTAAAAAAAAAAGCATGGATATATGTGATGTGTTTTATTCAAGTACAAAAGCAAAAGCACATGGAAATAGCTGGTTGACCCTTAATAACCCTTACAGGCCAAGCTAAAATGAAAATTATTTCTTGTGTGTTGTGCATTGGCCATGAATTGAGTCCCAAATGTTGTAGCCTTATGCACAGAGAATGATAAGCTTTAATGTAAAGTGCATATAAAGTGCATAAGGGTATATAAAACCATGTATACAGTAGGAAATCATATTATATTATATATATATTATATTTGTATATAATGTTGTATACAATATTGTCTTAATAGTAATAATTGTGCTTATGTAGTTTATACAGTATGCACTGTAATTACAGTACACATCAACCACCAACCACATGTTGATTTTGTATGTTGGATAGCCCTTTTTTTCTCTTAAATTTCATTAATACATAAGTATGTTGTTACAAGGAAACAGATCATGTCCATTCTGCTGTTCAGAGTCTTATATTGTAATTATTTTTAATGTTGCTGCAGTATTGATTGGTTTTAGACTTTAGAAAATGTTGGGTTCTCATTTTATTGGATTTTTTATATATGTTTGTACTGATGAGGTAGAAAGTCAAAAATTGAAATGGAACTTCATCCATTTCTCTTTTACTTTACTTAAAATACTGTAATATCCTTGAAGTATCCAGAACTATTTGTTGACTTCTATGTACGAGCCTGCAGCTGTTAAACCTGAATGTCTTAAATTGCTTTGCAGTCAGAGTCTTATCTGTTCTTTTGTAACACCGTGCTAATGCTTAGAAGATAGGCAAGATGTTTGAACTATGCAAGGCCCTGGCATTCAGTGCAAGTAAGCAGAAATCCAGCAAATGACTCCTAGCCAAGCCTCTGTCATTCTAAATGATAATTTTGCTGTCACAAGCCTGCTGTCATGCACAAACAGTGGCAGTAAGCTTCAGCCGCAGGCATTGGAAGGAACAATCTAATGAAGACTGGAATCCTACATCATTCATGCTTCTGCGCCGTTTCTTTTCACCACACGGCACAACAAATACCTTATTCATGATGCCAGAGTGATAAGATCATAGCAGAGCCATGCATGGAAAAAAGGGAGCTGAAATGATACAAAAATATATTTTGATTTCTGATGCAGAAAGAGAAAAATAAGAGCATACATATTTTATCTTTTTTTCATAAACAGAATGGGTGTCATTTGATCAGTCTGATCTTGCAATAGGAAAGGCCATTCCACAGAAAAGGTATTTTAATGTCATGTTTTAAACTTGCTATTTTGCAATATTACCTATCCCAAGTGTTAACGTCTATTTTAAATGTAAAAGGCTGTTGTTCATTCAGAAAACTGCATGAGGATCTGCACTTTTCTTCAACATTTCTCTTTAATACAGGTTTTCCAAGTTTTCCATCCTTGATATAAAGCCTTTGAGAGTAATTTCATTGTTTCTGCATGACTGTTAAACATGGAGAATCCAACAAGATCTATCACTTCGGAATGGGAATGTATTTCCGAAGAAACCTGTCTCTTACTGACTTTAACAAAATCCTGTCTTTGTTCTGATATTTTTATGAATGGTTTTGTGACAGACTGCTTTGTTTTCCAATCCCTCTCTTAGAATGAATGGATGGGATTTGTTGTTGAGTGAGTGAGTTATAATTCAACTGTGGTACTGGGATGCCACAAGATTGGGTGTACTGTATTAGTCTTTGTAGAATAGACAGAAATCATTTTTGAACATGTATAACAGACCTCTTGCGTACAGCCTACAGTACTTGCTTTTGCCTAGTGGGTTTGATTTAGGTTTGGGTGTTGTGGCAGATTCATCTCTCCTCTAGAGGGCTCTCTGACCCATTTGTGATTCAGTTTCAATATCATGTACACCTGTCCCTGGATTCACAGTTATTATTTAAACCTCGTGCCTCTGAAGCTAAGGGCTCTGCATTGGAAGACAGATGTCTGGAAACCCGCCTAACATCAAGTCGCCCAACGTCCACGGCTTGAAGGCATAGGCTTCCGAATGGCGTCGTGACCAGCTGAGTCCGGGGCTCGGAGCGCCTGGCCTCATTATTTTATTTTTAACTTTCATGTTCCTAGTTCCATGTCCTTGTTCCTGTTTTTATTCATGTCTTTTCCTATTTGGACTGTTTTGGACTTGTTTGCCTGTGCTCCCCAATGCACCAGGATCACTGTCAGCACCGCCCCTCTGTTCGCCATCCTTCCATTCCTCACCGCGTTTTCCCTGTAGCCCTTCTCCAGTCACTTCCAGATTATACCGTCTACACAGGGTCCTAAACTATGCACTTCACGGGAATCAGGACTGGCTCCCATTACAGAC
The DNA here is from genome assembly GCF_059453375.1 of Lepisosteus platostomus. Taxonomy (NCBI): domain Eukaryota; kingdom Metazoa; phylum Chordata; class Actinopteri; order Semionotiformes; family Lepisosteidae; genus Lepisosteus; species Lepisosteus platostomus. Next base: position 15,121,198 of record NC_142613.1, read on the forward strand.
TGATTCTGGGGGTTACTGTAAACAGTACATTATATACAGTAAGCATGTGCAGTAGGGTTGCTTTCAAGTTATTTTCTGCTGCCTATTATCACTAGTAATTCCCAAACCAACATTAATGTGTTAACAGGGCTACAGATCAAGGGTTTGTCTTTAACAATCTTATGCATCCAATTATTTTTTTATTGTAATATTCCTGTTCTAATCCAATTCCTTATCCTACCACCATCTCTAACTGAAACGGAAACAATAGCAAAATTAAACAGAAAAATACCTTATTTACTTTACCTTTCCTAGTCCAACAAAAGTAATATGGACCCAAAGCATGTAATATTCAAGTTTGATTGTCAAAGAAAGTTTAAAATCTGTAAAGATTTTTATATTTATTTTAATGCATATGTACAGTAAGCTTAACGTATCTTAGAGGTAGAATCACTGTAAGGATTACCCTAATTTAGAAAAATGTCTAACTTTATGACACAGTTTTAAATATCATAAATATGCTCTGCTGAAAGATTTCAGTTCACAGTTTAATTGTTTCAACCTTCATAAATCTTAACATCCCTACACTTAATTGAGCTTACAACAGGTGAGTATGAGAAAAATGTTAGGAACGGAAAAAAAAAGGAGGAAAGGAATAAAGGATATACATTGACATTTGCCTGCTATATTAACATAACATAATTTAAGGAAGTGAGCCATACAATATAAATTAACACACGGCAGTCCTTTAAACCAGCCAATAGTTAAGTGGTTAAAAGATATATTTTCAGCTTGTTGTGCAAGGGTAACAATAAATAGTGATACAGTATGTCTAACTGTCGCGGAGCTACATACTACATAATTAGCCATTCGTCTGTAGCCCATGCAAATGACAGTGGCATGTCTGTTGCCTGTTGTAATGGAAATGCCACAAATGTCCAGTGAACCATGCTTGGTCACACTCCTTGATCAGTAGTATCGTATTTGAGAGCCTCCTTGGCCTTGACTAGGATCTTACAGCAAATTCCTTTGCATTTGCAAGATCTCCTGTACTGTATCTCATCCTACTGCCATTACTAAACTGGCAAGCAAATATCTCCTGTTTGATATCTACAAAACTGCACCCACTTCTTTAGAGTTCATGGTTTCAATAGTCATCTTTCAGTAGCACTTTTTAATAAACTTATTTATCATATAAAAGCCAGTGAGAATGTGTTCCCATATAATTAAGTATTCACACCTTTTGTTTTCTACCAAATATATTTTAACAAGAGTGATTTTCAGAGTCTTTCAGATCATATCCCTTCTGTGCTTTTTGGAATTTAATTTAATTTTCCACCAGGGGTAAATGTGTTAATTAAAAGTTGGTACAGTGTGTGAAAAAATGAAACCACAGCCCATATGTAAACTTCAGCACTTCATACAGTATTTTCCCAGTCAGTTTTTAAGACTGAGACTGACACGATATCATGGCAGTCAAGAGTGCTACCTCATGGTCCTAGTTTTTAATATTGGCCTTGAGCATTGGTTTGTGTGGAGTTTGCTTGTTTAAATTGTGTTCATTTTGGTTTTAACTGAATATTCTGGTTTCCTGCTACCAACCAAAGGCGTGTGGGCTATATTTGCTTGGGTTTTAAAATGATCATCCTGACCCTATGATGGACAAGTGTCCCACCCAAGGGAAGAACAATGGTGTGCACTCTTATGCCCTGTTCTAGCAAGATATTTGGCTTACTGTGAACCTGACCAGGAAAGGAGGCTTTATGATAGTGGATTTTTTTATTTATTTAATACACATGTGTGTATTAAAAATGTCCTACATTTACCTTTGTAGTCTGATGTACTGCTATACAGTACATGTACATGTACTGCTCCATGTTTGTGGTATTTCTCTTACAATTAGCCTCCCTTTAAACTGCATTTAGCACTCATTTTCTCTAATACCCCAATTTAACAAACCTTATTCATTGTCTTCTGAGTATAGGATGCTTATTATCATTATAAACCTCAATTATTCAAAATATACTTGTGAATCTTGTATACTCCTTTTATCTGCTTTTTGTTAAAAATAAAAAGGGATGAGGAAGAAACAAGGCTTCTTTCAAGAAATGGCTGCATGTGATCCTCAAATTACCTAGCAACTAATTTCTAAATGAGCTATATGAGACTAATGGCCTACTCTCATTTGTGACCTTTCTCATATGTCAGACATCTTATATATATAGTCATATTCATAACAGCAAAAACAAATGCAGCCATACTTACAAATATCAGCTAGTAAAATGAAGAATAAATATCCAGGTTAAATGGGCACTGGCATTAGTAATTAGCATCTCCTGAAAACTCAGTTTGAGGAACTAATAAGTCAAAACAGTCAGTGGTTGTGAGGTTAAGTGAAAAGCAGCCTTATTTTTTTTTTCATGGTTTGCAACATTGTAATGCTTATAACTGGGAACCAGTGACTAAAGTCATGTTTCAAAGGATGTAAAGTAATAAAGAAATACAAGGAAAATGACCTAAAAACACAAACTACTGTATATGCCTGTCACACAATGGCCTGAGGAAGGCCAAAGGAGGTCCATTTTATAACAAAATGGCCTGCCACAAAAACACTCAAGTAAAATAAGTGCAGTTTATTTACAGTGCTCCCAGTCCCCTACACCAGAAATCAAAACTCCAAAAAGAAACAAAACTAATTCTTCAAATGAAAATAAATATGCTTTATTGCTTCCTCTCTGATTTCAGTCACACTACCTGACATAACAGCCACCCACAACCAACTCCCTCTTAGGCTGAGGAGCCAGCTTAAATAGCTTGTAAGCCCCATCTTCTCTGGAACAAACCATTTCGCCAATTCAATGCATGGTTTTTCCCATCTCCTTAAATAAGCCTTGAGATATGGGGTTAGGTTTGGCCTTTTGAGGCTACCATAGGCTGACCCACCCTTGAAGTAATGACACCAAACAAACAGTGAGTATCATCCATTTTGAGAGTGCTCTCCATTCATACCACAGTACTCATTCATACCTGTGTTTAAGTATATGAATGTATATGAAATTAAGTAATAGCAGTTACTAGTGTAGTGATTCATAGCCGTTCAGGGACGCCAAATATGTAATGTTAGTGGCTCTGAAGGCACCAGTTCTGTAGGGTTTGGGCATTTACTGAGACAATTATTAATTGTAGCAGTAAATCACAAAGTTTGGTCTTATATTGTCTGGTTCTAGACAGTACAGTGTTAAGTCCAAGCTGTACTATGGCCTCCTTGGGAACTTGCAGGAAAACTGTTTGATTAGGTAGCTGCATTGCGGTAGCTGTATCATGCCTGTCACAAGTCATAGTGTCAGTTAAATGTGGTGTGCTTACCAGCCATTTACTTCCCACCTGCTCTTCATGGGGTTCATTAACCTCCCTCTGCTCGTTAGTAGCTTTACACCCTTCATTGGTGAATCGTTTAGACACAGCCAATGGATAGCTTTGGTAGCCATACCCATCTCAAGATTTGGAACTGAATTCAATCTTGGATTGCCTTCTGGGTGAGCTATGAGCGATGGGGTTAATGTCACATACTCTTCTACTGAGAAGAGTGGAATCAAGTGGGTTGGGAATTTGTGCCGTGGTTAGACTGGCTACAGTGGCACTAAACTCCCTTAACAGGTCTTGTGTCAACATTCTGGCCTGTTGCACACAAGCATAAACCCACTGTATAACACCAACAATCATGTCCACTGGTTGGGGAATAAGGTTTAACCCTGTTGCATAGGAAGTTGCCTGTAGGGTTTTCCCTAAGCTTTCCAACTTTTGCTGCTGTCGATACAGTCTGTCACTACCCTCTGGCATCTCTGACACCTGCCTTCTTGGGGCAGTCAGGGTGAGAGTGCCAGTAGCACACAAACCTACCAGAAAAAGCAAACGTGCAACAGTGGCGGCAGCAATCAGTCCTCCCAAAAGTCTTTTCGGGTGGCTGATCCCAGTCATCTCCTTCTGAGTGACTGTTGCCTTTCTAAGCTGGCGCAGCGTGTACATGGTGTCTTTCTCAGTATGCCCTGTGGCATCTTGGGCACCAACATCCTGGAAATCTGGGGAGATCTGACGCAGCTGCTGATGCTGCTCCTCCTTTTCCAGGGCATCTGCTTTTTCGATTTGTTCATGCCTGTGCTCTAGGAACCCTGCAGGGGGCGGTGCAGCGGTGGAGCATGCCTGACCCTCGGCTGAGTGGTCATCTGGAGCACCTGAGTGATCTGGGATTGTTACCCCATTCTCACTGTTCAGTTCCACCCTGCACACTTCCTGATTGAGGAATCCCTCTATCGGCATGTTTACAATCGTTCGCTGGGCGTGGGTGTAGGACACCTGCTCGCTCCCCCTTTCCCTCGCTAGGGGTTCAGGGAGCTGCCCCAGCAGTGAGATAGCTAGTTCACTGTCTTTGAACTTACTATCACTCACCAGGCCCATGTCAGTGCAGGCGGGGATTCTGACACCCCTCTTTGCGATGTCCTGCACTGGCAGGCGGGTGACTTGACCATCCAGCTCCAGTCTGGCTGAACCACTGTTGGTCAGACTCAGACTGACAGGCTGAGCTGGTGGCTGTAAGAAAACCGGCTCAGCTTTCATTCCCTGTCCCTTCTGGGGGACTGGGTGTGTTGGAAACCCTGCCGTTGAGGCAGGAACAATCAGGTCAGTCTCACTCACTACCTGGTAGTCGTGAGAAATAATGTTACCTGACTGCAGGTTCCCTGGGTCGCAGCAGAGGGAATCGGCATCTGGGATCAGGTGTGTCCACAGCGCAGTAGTCTCAGCGTCCAGCTGGACCTCCTGTCTAACCTGTGAATGTTGCACCAGGGGCACCTGGCGGTGGCCCTGTGACAGCTGCTCAAGCAGATCCTCACTAATAGAGGACCTCTCAGGGCTAAGGGTGAGGGCTACATCACCAACCTGCTCTCCTGCCATCTGGATCCCTTCCACCACTGCAGGGTGGTGGTCCTGACCCCTCTTGGGTGCCAGGGTGCACAGGGAAAGCTTCTTTTCATCGCCAGGTGGGGAGATCTGCTCCTCTTTAGGGATGTAAAAGGTGTGTGCTTTACCTGGTGGATCAGGCGGCTGCTTGGAGCACCGCTCCTGTGGCAGGGAGGCTGTTGTGACCTCAGCCGGGACACGACTTCCCTGTATATCCGGGGAACAAGGAAATATTTTTATTTCTTGTCCAGAGGGAACAGAAGGAATCTTCACATTGGCTTCTGTGTTCGGTGGGCACTGTGTGAGCACAGTCTGCCTCTTGGCCCCCCTTTCCTTCTGTACAAAAGGCTTAGGAGCCTTGACCTGTTTCCACACTTTGCCTTTCTGGTGATCCACCAACAGTTCCTCTCTGAGTCGCATGCCCTTTTCTTTTTCTACCCGTTTGAGCTTGCCGTGTGACATCAAACACCTCTCAACCTCAGTGTCAATCAGTGTCTCACTAGGTAAGACATCAAATAAAAGATAGATCCACCGCGTTCAAATCGGGGGACAAAGAGCTGTACAAGAAATCACGGTATGCATTAGAAGAAGCCATAAAACGCGCCAAACGGAGCTACAAAGTGCGGCTTGAAATGCAGTGCGCTGACACCCGGAGGCTGTGGCAGGGATTACAGTCAATCACAGGCTACAAGGGCTGCAGCCAGGAGATTGACACGAACAACACATCCCTGCCTGACGAGCTGAACCACTTCTATGCCCGCTTTGATGCTCTGAACACGGGCACTGCTGAGAAGACCCCAAGCGTGCAGGGCGAGTTTGTTCTGAAACTCTCAGAGCAGGACGTGCAGAAGACTCTGAGCAGGGTGAAAATCCGTAAGGCTGCAGGGCCTGATGGGATACCACCTCGCGTCCTGAGGACATGTGCAGCCCAGCTGACCACAGTGTTTACAGACATCTTTAACTCCTCCCTGTCACAGTCCATGGTCCCCACCTGCTTTAAAAAAACCATTATTGTTCCAACCCCCAAAAAGACAAAAGTGACATGCCTGAATGATTACCGCCCAGTAGCATTAACATCTGTGGTGATGAAATGCCTGGAGAAGCTGGTGTTGTCACACATCAACTCCTCCATCACAGAGTCCCTGGACCCCCTGCAGTTCGCCTACCAGAACAACAGATCAGTGGATGATGCTGTCTCCCTGGCTCTGCATACAGCCTTGGAACACCTGGACACTAAGAACTCGTATGTGAGAGTGCTGTTTGTGGACTACAGTTCAGCATTTAATTCCATCATACCCTGTCAACTGGTGACAAAGCTCAGGGGATTAGGTCTGTGCAACTCTGTCTGCAACTGGCTGCTGGACTTTCTTATCGAGAGACCACAGGTGGTGCGGATAGGCAATAAAACATCAACACCACTCACCCTGAGCACTGGAACCCCACAAGGCTGCTGTCTGAGTCCAAGGTTGTACTCCCTATTTACTCACGACTGCACAGCAAGACACAGCAATAACTGCATCATCAAGTTTGCCGATGACACCACTATAATAGGACTGATCAGTGATGATGACGAGTCCACTTACAGGGATGAAGTTGTACAGCTGCTTAGGTGGTGTCATAGCAATAACCTGGACTTGAACATAAAGAAAACGAAAGAGCTAATAGTGGACTTTCGGAGACACAGGCCACACACTCACAGCCCACTCAGTATTGATGGAACGGAAGTGGAAACAGTCACCAGCTTTAGGTTTTTGGGAATTCACATCTCTAAAGATCTAACCTGGACTGTGAACACTGACTCTATCATGAAGAAGGCTCAGCAGCGCCTTTATTTCTTGAGGTGCCTCAAGCGATGGGGGATGCCAATACATGTGTTGGTGAACTTCTACCGCTGCACTATCGAGAGCGTCCTCACCAACGGGATCACCGTGTGGTATGGCAACACCTCTTCGCAAGAAAGAAAGGCACTGCAGAGAATGGTCAATATGGCCCAGAAGATCATCGGCTGCGGTCTCACCGAGATTAAACAGCTCTATGAGGACCGCTGCCGTGGTAGAATTCTGGCCATCACAGAGGACAGTCACCACCCAGGGCATGAGCTCTTCACCCCACTGCCCTCAGGCAAGAGATATAAGAGCATACGGACACTTACCACTAGATTCTTCAATAGCTTCTATCCACAAGCAGTGAGACTGGCGAACACATTTAGCCATCCCCCTCGGACCACACCTACACCATCACCATCTACCTCATTGTAATTTATTAATTGTACGTCTCCAGTCATTGTTTACACGTCTGTATTGTTTACATTCAAACTGTCTGCATGTTTACTTGCACATTGTCTATTGTTTGTTTGTACATTGTCTTGATGCACTGTTTGCACTTTGTTTTGTTTTTTACACTTGTTTTATAATCGAGAGACTTTCTGTAAGTAAGAATTCCATTGTACCAGTTACATATGGCAATAAAGTTCGAGTTCGAGTTCGAGTTCGAGTTCGAGTTCGAGTTCCCATGGCAGCCTTGAGGTAAAAGCTTCTTGCTTTTCCTCTGTGTTTTACTGCCTGCTCTGTGACTTCAGGGGTGGAGTCAGCACTCACTTGGGAGTGGCTGAATTCATCCAGGCAGGAACCCTTCCGCTCAATCAGATAGACTGAGGGAGGGACAGGGGGCGGGTCTCCGCCTCCTCCAGTGGAGAGTATCAGCTCATTCACGCTTCCGGCAGCCGTGGGGAGTGGTTGTCTCTGTCCTAATAAAGCTTGTTCAAGCCTGGCCAGGCGGGCGGCTACTGAATCCTTTTGTTCAGCCTTTTCTAGCCCTTTCCCTCCCCCGGTGTTCTCATGGCACTTAGGACGCTGGGTGCGGTCCAGTGTGCCTGCTTTGGAACAGGGCTTAGCCAGCTCAGGAGCCTGTGCTCCTTCGAGCAGGGGGGAATTAACCCTGCTGGCTCTGACGGCGAACACAGTCGCTTTAACAGCTTTTTGCTCAGAGCGACTTTGGACATCATACTCCCAGGCTTTCTGCACGAATCTCTTAATATCAGTCATTTTCATGGTCTGTGCATCTGTATGCATTAAGATCATCTTTCTGACTGACGGGTGGAGATTCGCAATGAATAAACCCTTGAAATGTATGTTCTCTTCGCAACCCTCATCATTTCGCCCTGCAAAATAATTTCGTCTAAGTCTCTCGTAATATTCGCGAGGGGACTCTGCTCTCTCGTGCTTAATGTTAAGGGCGGCGGCTATCGCGGCAGTCGGGTCTATAAACGCACTGTATTCTTCGATAAGTGCATGACAAAGCTGCTCAAAGTCATTACAGACTTCTTTCATCTGCCTAGCCATCCACTCATGTACAGCTCTGCTGGTAGTTTTCCTGACCAGAAACACTTTCTCCTGTTCTGTGGCGTTTGGCAGGTACTGCAGGTTATACCTGAGGTCCTGAATATAACTCTCGATATTATTCTCTGACACTGCGGGGTCAAATCTCTCTATGTCCTTCGCTAGCTCTCTCAGAGAATGGAGATTTATTCTCCTAGCTTCTCCGCTGACGGAGATATGGAAGAGATCGTGGTCAGACCTGTCGCTGCTAGAGAGAGTGCTTAATTGCGACTCGAATTCAGACCTTTTAGCAACCATCGTTAAACTTAAAGAGTATTACTTTTAAGTACGAAATCACAGTTTTACCACAGAAAACCACAAGATCAATTATGCAATCAACCCGGTAGATCGCAAAAGATCACAAAACAATCAAGCACTGCTTAAAGAGCAAGGGGAACTTTTTTCCTTTCGACTTTCAGCACACTGTATTGTCGTGTATGAAACCCGCGGCGTTTTATTTTGAATTATTCCGCTTGGTTGACTCATTTCAGTCTTGCCACGCCCGTGCCAGGGACGCCAAATATGTAGTGATTCATAGCCGTTCAGGGACGCCAAATATGTAATGTTAGTGGCTCTCTGAAGGCACCTGTTCTGTAGGGTTTGGGCATTTACTGAGACAATTATTAATTGTAGCAGTAAATCACAAAGTTGATTCTTTTGATGGCTTTAGAGTCCAACCATGCGACATAACTCAAACAACGCACACACACAGGTACTAATACACGAGGATACATTTATTAATACATAGAATATGCCTTAAACTAACAGATCTTATCGAGAGGGTTATCAGAATACGAAAGATATATATTCAATCAGTTACGAAGTGTTACACATATCAAGAGGACATACGTTCAGTATATCATTCATTTAGACCGTTTCGTAAAGTGAACTTGGTTACAACTTCTACATTAGATACTCAAACAAGTACATAACTCTTAGGAATTAAATTGATATCAACTGGTTTGGATAACAATTGAATTCTCGAGCTGTAATGCATTGAAGTTGAATACTCATCCAATCTCTGGGGATTTAGATCTCCTGCGGGCACAAAGAAACAGTTGCAGGCTGTTGCTGTCCAATCCGCGCTCTCTGGCTCGGTGCCAGGCTATGCTGTGCGGCTTGCGACGGTGCGCTGCTGATGCTCACTGTTGGCTTTAACTAGCAAAGTTTGTGTACAGGAGAAAAGATGACTGTGGGTCCCAGCAAGTCAGGAAGTGGACCGGTTCGTTCTTGATGAAGAGCTAGTTCTGAATAGTGATTCAGCTGTCCACAGTTCCGACCTGTTCACGAGGCCTGCTGCTGGTTACTCTCTGGCAACCTCCAGTCTAGACTCTTAGAACAAAGGAAAGTTCTGGCACTCGGACACACTGGCCGTTCCGTGGTTGTCCGGGCTGAGTCTCGGGATGGTCAGGAGGCGCGCTGCGAGAATGTCCTGGCCTTGGGAGCCTTCTGCTCCTGGGCCGTCCTGCCCTGGAATTCTCCTTTGAATTCCCTTTAGAACAGTCCACTGAATTCTCCTGAATCCCCTCTGAATATTACGAATCTGAATCTCTCAGGCTCTCTGTGTTGCCTGTTTTTACCTGGAGGAACTTCAGCTCATTGATTGGCTGAAAGTTCCATGGGCATCAGAGTCCCACGTTGGGTTACTCGGCCCTACCAGTCCCTGATTGGTTGATCAAGGTGAGATATGAGTCACTTACTCCTGACACTTAGGAATGCAGTCCAGATGTCCAACTGGCACTCCCTAGACAGATAGGCGCCAATGGATGACCATTGATCATGATAGCCAGGCTTAGCTAAGTTCATCCCCCTTTGGGAGCTGTCCTTATCAAAAGAAAACATCTTGCATGAATAGTTTCTCTGTGGCTGCACCACAGAGAACAGAGAAATGGGGCCTCATTTGGGAAGGCTCAGAACACTTAATTCTGCCTTATTAATAAGCCTCGCCGCTACACTAGTCAAGCCCTGAGTGTGCACAGTCAAGCCCTGAGTGTGCACCCTCAGGAACTTATCTAGCAACTGCTCAATGGAAGGTGTATGAATATGTATTTCCTGTGCTATTTGTACCTTGTGACAGGCTCATCTGTCACAATGCCCTTCAGATAACCAACATTAGATCATCAAACAGTAGTGAAAATGTGGAATGCTGCTTAATTCCTGTAAGTATCAGAAAGTAAAAAAGGGTTATATTAAATTCTTCAATAATACCCCAGTAAAGACTATGGCTTGTTACACCTATTCAACATACAAAATAGCCTTTTCAAATAGCTTTTATGTGGATTTACACTTTGGCAGTACCTGGCAACTCTCTCCAGCTGTACTTGCTTGCACACAGATACAGTAGTTCACTGTAACATAGTGAGAAAGACTTCTTGCTGCTGAGACAGTTGTTTATGCTGATATATATATATTATGTACTACTTTTTCATCCATTTTACATTCAATATTAGTGCATCAAGAGCAAAAATGTGCTGGAATACAGTATATCAAAAATAATTGTATTGCATCGAATTGCTAGTAATATAATCACTAAATTAATGAGAAAGGATTAAAAAATCACTGGATATTAATTGCAAGCAATATTTAAAGGGAGATATTTGCAATAATTGTCAGTCACTATTTACTTGTGAGAGGATGTGTTCTTCAGAAAGGCTGGGGGGTTGATGTATGGAATAGCAGGCTTTCTGCAGTTCACTGATTAATCAGGTGACAGGTCTATAGCGCCCTGGCCTCTAGTCTAAGTGTCTCTTCAAAACCTCTTAGCAGATGTTGTTTGGGAAGTGTGGAGACTGGCTGACTTGCTGCAGTGCACCCCAGAGGTTTTAATCAAAGCACCGTCATCTTGATTGAATTAATTGTGTATAAAATGGGTTGTACTCTGTGGAATTCGTGACATGGGTCGCTAAACCTCATTTCACCTGCTTCTCTTAAAATACTTTGTGCAGTTTCGTTTTTTAAAAGACTTTAAAGCTGTAATGAATAAAGAGATCACACTGTCATTTTCATAACTTTCCCACTAGCATGTTTTGCTACATTCAGTTCAACTTATATTTTCTGTATCAGCTACAATTTTGACATCTTTGACATGCTTTAGTATGGTGTTCGCCTAATACAGAACTGAGCATCTTGAAATGTATTGGTAACATTTAAAACTTTTGTATTAAAAAGATGCAGCCACTTTACATACTGCATTTCTACAATTTTTTTAAATCATGTTTTCCTCATATATCAAATGCAGACATAAGCTTTCTAGTTTTTGCTTTTCATCAAACATTCTTTCTATTCTATTAATTAGACATTCTTTTTTTCTTGTTTGTTCATTGTTATAGTCTGCTCAAATAGGAAAAAATACTTTATATAGGTTATGGCTTTAACAAAATGCTATTAATGCAATTCAGATTCTTTTAAAGAAATGTATTACTGCTGGCAGCTAAAGGTCAAATACAGGCCTGTCAAAACAAAAGAAGCTGAAACTTTTGGTTTACTGTATGTCCTGGCTTGCAAATAAAACAAAAACACGATCCATTACTGAACAGTTAGTCTGACCACTTATTATATAGTTTCAAGCAGCATGCTTTAGAATTGAGATTGTATTTGTTGCAAATTAGTTTTGTTTTAATGTATTATTCGGTCAAATACTAGTTCATACAACATCTTTCATTCCAGCTCAGGGATGGCATTTATTCATTCCTAGGAGACTTTTCTGCTGTTTTCTGATGTTAATTACAATCAAGAACCAAGACCATTTCCATACAATATATAATGCAATGATATCACACCCATTATAAAGAAAAATTCATGACATTCCAAGACTAAAATCCAACCATGACTAAAGAGATTCTGTGCCTAAGGATACGATATTTCAGCCTTAGTGCTTTAACCCCTGTTGTAGAATACATTTTCCTCTTAACTGCTTAGTGACTAAATTAGATTATTTACCCCTTGACACTTCTTATTAAACAGCACATAGAGGATAACAGCACCCGGGCTCCTTGCTGAGGCATTATTTCCTTCTAGACTGGATTGCTGCATGTGCTTCCTACTTCAGCAATCTGCACCCTCAAGTCATCCAGATATCTGCTTTTTATGGGTCCAGTTCAAGATTTTCTTTATAATGTACCTCTCTCATTTTCACTCTTTCTATCTCCACATTATTATTCATTTGTTACTTTTCATGTACTGTAATTATACAGTTTTAACAGTGTAGTGTTTACATTATTTTTATCTTTGCTGTACTGTCTCTCATTCTGTTGTCTCTCAGCCAGTACCTCTTTGGTGGAACTGGTCACCTGCACATATTCATGTAGTCCTAGAATTTCATGCATTTTGAATTCTTGTACTTCAATTTGAAATTATTTTTTGTGTTGAAGCCACATTATTGTTTATGAAGTCACAGCCCATGATTGCAAACCAAGAAACAACATGGAGTGGAGAATAAGGAAAAAAGTGTAGGCATGTTCCTCTGATTTGTCCATCTTTAAACCATTTATATTTTACAACACAAGCACCACAGCCTCGCATGCTTTATACTTAGGCAAAATACATTATAGAAATAGTCCTTGCAACCCCTGTAGTAGGTTTGTATTTTCCTATGAAATGTCATTGTCATTCTATAGAATGTTATGCAGACACTGCATGTTTAATGGGTACAATCTCTGGCAGCTCAGTGAGCCCGGGTTGCCATTTTGTTTGTGGATTTCTTTTAGCACCATTTACTGATCGCGCCCCTTGGGGGTGACGCCAGCCTTATTCTGCTTCCCCGATCCATCAGGGCTTGCTGGCTGCGATGGTGACCGGTCTCAGAGTACTGACAGGAAAACACATTAGCGCAGGCGGCAAACACGAAGGGCACAGCCTCCTTCATTATCTCAGCCTCGCAGCATGCCGACACAGCAGATTAATCACTGCATCCTGGCTTTTCCCTCTCTCACAGCCAGCATGTGCCACTGCTGCTCACATTCCTGTCTGGTACTCTCACATCCCTGTTAATGTGAACATGCAGTTTTTTCATGGCTCGCCACCTTAACAGTTAGAGCCCCATTGCTTTCTTTATCTGTCGCTCATCGTCCTGCAATTAAAGAGAAAGGCCATGGATCTATGCAAGTGCTACATAGAAAATTCCTCTGAATGCCTCCATTGTAGCCTGTGCTGTAGACTCTTGACATTCTGCATCCTCATTTGTACAGTATAAACAGATCCAGATTGCATATACCTTCTCTGAGATATCAGATACAACATTTGTAATACTGTGTTGTATCCTTAAGTGATAAGTTTTTGGATGGAAATACTGTATGTTTCAACATACTCCCCTTCTACATCTTAAAATATTTTGCTATTTGTTCAGAAATGAATAGATGCCCTCACATTGAAATGACAGTGTTTGATCCTTTAGTAATCTCTGCACCATTCTGAAACCTTGTTATCAATGACTTGACCTCAAACCAGTGACTCGGCCAGCAGCCATATCACCCTGCAACTCACAACTGGCAACCCACTGAAGCTAAGTGGGTGTGAGCCTGGTCAGTACCTGGATGGGAGACCTCCTGGGAAAAACTATGGTTGCTGCTAGAAAAGGTGTTAGTGAGGCCAGCAGGGGGTGCTCACCCTGTGGTCCATGTGGGTCCTAATGCCCTAGTATAGTGATGGGGACACTATACTGTAAACAGGTGCCGTCCTTTGGATGAGACGTAAAACCGAGGTCCTGACTCTCTGTGGTCATTAAAAATCCCAGGGCGTTTCTCAAAAAGAGTAGGGGTGTAACCCTGGCGTCCTGGCCAAAGTTTCCATTGGCCCTTACCAATCATGGCCTCCTAATAATCCCCCTCTATGAATTGGCTACATTACTCTGCTCTCCTCCCCACTAATAGCTGATGTGTGGTGAGCGTTCTGGTGCACTATGGCTGCCATCGCATCATCCAGGTGGATGCTGCACATTGGTTGTGCTGGAGGGGAGGGGAGTCCAGAAAAGTGCTATATAAGTATAAGCTATTATTATTATTATAAACCTCTCACTCCTAACAATATGGGTCATTGTACAACATGGCAGTGCAGAGTGTTACAGTGCAGGGCTTTGAGAAGCCTGGTTTGGAACTTTTACCTTACACATTTTACAGTTAGGATGTATACAGTACATTCAATTTTTATGCATGTCATAAAAGAATCATCACAAACAAAGCTTAACTGCAGACCCATAAAGCAAGGATTATATGAATGATTAAACAGTGAACTAGAGTGTAATGTTTTATGCCCTCTGCAAGTGTTTATTCGCTTTGTACTTAGGTGCTTACAGGCACAGCACACGCTTTGAGCAGGTTTGGCATCTTGATGTCTTGATGTTGTGTGCAATTTTTCCTGACACAGAAGAAAAATCTTTCTGGTTTTAATCCATGATTATTACAATAGAAAGGATTTTGTTATGACTAACTTGCAGGGAAAAGTATTCAAGCATTTATTTAAAAGAAATGACTTATAGTGGTGACCTTCATGTTTGTATATTATAACTAAAGATTAAGTAATTCATTTGTATGTTAAATGTTTCAATTTTGTGCTTTGAGATAATTTTTGAAGTAATTAAGCACTCAGACTATGCAGAGAATCGCTCAGATTTTTTTTTTCCATTCTCTTTACCTCAGTTAAGGTGTCTATGAATACTTAAACCATGTTTTCCTTCCATGCTGAAAGTAACTAAAATAAGATGTAAAAAAATCAGTGTTTAAATATCATGCAGAGATTTTAAAGTTTTAATGTGAGCTTATGTTTATAAAGGCAAATGTAAACCTGCAAGCATTTTATTTTATGATAATTATAACTATTCATCTTAAATATCTAAGATTATTTAAGATAAATACTTCGAAAATACTTACAAAATAAAGGTCTTTAAAGAATACATGTGCACATCTACTACTAATACAGAAATGTTTGTATGTTTCATGTTGGCAGTTATAGGCTGTGTATGCTTATCGCATCAATCAGGTGCACTTGCAATTAGACATTGCAATTAGAAATTAAGGTTGGAAATGTATAAAACAGAGACCATCTCAGCTTGAATATACAGTAAATAACTGAATTACACAAAACATGAGTTGCAAGACTAACATCAACAGAGGGATGCAACAAAAAGCTTTCCCTTTCTTTTAAGCTTTAGCAAATGTACACACACAATGGAACAATAGTTTAAGTCAATAAGCATCAATGAAATATAATAATAATTGCTTACACTTATATAGCACTTTTCTGGACACTCCACTCAAAGCGCTTTACAAGTAATGGGGACTCCCCTCCACCACCACCAATTTGCAGCATCCACCTGAATGATGCGACGGCAGCCATAGTGCGCCAGAACGCTCACCACACATCAGCTATTAGTGGGGAGGAGAGCAGAGTAATGAAGCCGATTCATAGATGGGGATTATTAGGAGGCCATGATTGGTAAGGGCCAATGGTAAGGGCCCTTAATATCAATGGTCAAACTTAATAGCAGCAAATAAAAAACAAAACATGGTTTTCTCTCATTGTCATAAACTCAATCTAAAAAAAATCCCCTTATACATTTTCCTGCTAGAACAGTTTATAGATGGGATTATTAGGAGGCCATGATTGGTAAGGGCTGGGATGCCTGGGTTACATCCCTACTCTTTTCAAGAAACACCCTGGGATTTTTTAATGACCATAAAGTCAAGACCTCACTTTTACATCTCTTCCAAAGGACAGCGCCTGTTTACAGTGTAGTGTCCCCATCACTATACTGGGGCATTAGGACCCACATGGACCACATGGTGAGCACCCCCTGCTGGCCCCACTACCACTTCTTCCAGCAGCAACTTTAGTTTTTCCAGGAGGTCTCCCATCCAGGTACTTACCAGGCTCACACCTGCTTAGCTTCAGTGGGTTGCCAGTTGTGAGTTGCAGAGTAATATGGCTGCTGGCTAACATTTCAGTAGCCTTTTTATATGTGTGTGTGTTCCCATATTTTTACTGCACCATGCAGAGTGGACTCTACTTATTTTTTTAATTGCACTTGTGAGACGGAAATTAACACTTCTAATTCTGTATTGCCTAAGATTCCTGTGGAAGATGAAGCTCGTTAATTCTCTATTATGACATTCAGTATAATTACAGGTAAAATACAGGATTGTTTTTCATTTTACTCGTTAACACAGTAATTGGTCTTAAAAGTATTTTCTGGGAATTTGATCACATTTAATTTGATAAATTCCCTAAAAATATCATGTTTCATAATATTTCAGTGGATGCACCTTGATGCTCATCATTGAGATTATACAGTTCTCTAACCAACATTTATATTTACACAGAAAATACGAATGGCAATTTTGTACTCTTCCCACATTTTTACAACCCCATATAATGTTTTTATTTGTTTTGTTTTCATTGGTTCTGCATAGCTTTTGTAATAGTGTACCCTATCTCTGTGTTTTATTTCAATCACTATGGTAAATGGTTGCAAACTAATTTTACAAATAATTTATAATTTGTCGTATATTAACAATATAAATGGAGTCAATGACCAGATAGTAGCAGATCTCTATTGATGGTTTAGTACATATGATTAGCAAAGGGATTTTTTTTATTTTTTACAAAAAATTATAATTGATGATTTGGAGTTTATAACACAATAATGATTCATTTATACAGTGTAACTTGCAACCCCTAGAAATATAGTCATTTCATTTTATTTAGAGTGTAATTTTTTTTCTGTTTTGGATATATTACGCACTTGATTTTGTTATGTAAGCCTGGAAGAAATTCTCTCACAAATGATAATTTATAAATCCACCTTATGTCAGCTGGACATAGGCCATATGTTTTTCTTACATCAATGTGTTAAAATCTAATCTTATTTTGTGACAGCCTGTCATTTTTTCCTCACTTTGAAATGATTTATTTTACTTTCCTGTAACATTAATTCCCCATGTACAGTATACTACTCTGAATATAACTTAAATGTTTTTATAGATATTATAGATTTGCTATAATATTAATTCAATTCCTATCTGTCACTCTGAAAACATCTTACATATATTTAGTTTAATGTATTTTATCTCTGTGAAAATAAAGCAAAGAAAAAAAAACATGGTATCATTATTAAGCTTTATAACAAAGGCTTTTGTTGTGTAAAGGTATTTTATACATTTATTGTGTATAAGGCCCATATTAAGGCACTTAATAGTAAAAGCAGACTTCTTTGACATGATCCTGTTCTTAAAGTTTTATTAAGAAATTGGATTTACCAATCAGATCCATTACCTGTTGTTTCAAATAGTAGTCAATGATATTTTTCCTTATTTTTTATTCTCGATATTTCTGTTGTTGCCTGCTCAGGTGTTTAATATTCCTCAACACACTCAAAGCTGGCACTTAACTGATCCCTCATTCATATCAAAGGCTTGTAAAAGAGACAAAATGGAAACAGCGGTTCTGTAATGATTAAGGATGGCTCTCTGTAGTGTCATGACAGCTGGGGCACTAAGCCAGCAGCTGACGCCATTAAACTTTCATACAGAGAACGGAGGGACACCCTGAAGGACAGGTGGAGATAGCAGAGTGCAGACAGAGAGAGTTGTCCAGCAAGGTGGGGGGGGGGGAGGGTAGGCAGCAGACATCAGACCTAAGAAAAGGCAGGGCAAAGAGTAACATTGGGGCAGGAGGAGGGATAAAAGAAATGAATGGAAATGAATCAGGAAAAAATAAGTTTGTCTGACTAACTAGGGCAAAGTAGAACAATGGAGCAAGACATAGAAATAAAATATTGCAATAAGTTGGGGTACCCTAGAAGGAGTTATAAGGTAGGCAAGCTTTGGAGCAAGTTGGAAACTTTAATGTGAGACAAGAAAGATACATTTTGGGTCAGAGAGGAAAAAGAATGAGAGAAGGTGGAGGGATTACAGTATATGCCTGTAGTAATATACTGGGGGGTAGTAACTTCTTCTGATTTATGTAGCACAGCACTTCAAAATGATAGTTGACTCAAGGACAGTTAGGAGCACATTTAAAACAGAGTTTGAGATGTACATATAGAGGAATTGGAAATTCCTCCCTCAGAGGAATGACCTTTGAATTAGTGAGAAACACAACAGAAATCATGATATAATGCTTTTTCTAGAAATCTCAATTCCCGATTCTGTAAGAAAAGATCTGTTTCCGAGACACAGAAAGGAACAATAAACTGCAGAACAATGGAAGTAGAGCAATACACTGCAGAGAAAACAAGGAAGTATGAAACAAACAGGTAATCCCAGCGAACTACAGAGTGAGAGAGTGAGAGAGTGAGAGAGTGAGAGAGTGAGAGAGTGAGAGAGTGAGAGAGTGAGAGAGTGAGAAAACATGGAAGGAAACAGAAACAGCATGGTGCTGCAAGAGACTGAGAAATGTAGGAATTGCAGTCAGCAACACTGAGATACTGAAGAAGATGGGGACTACAACAAAAGTAATGCAGTAAAATGATCAAATAAAGATGTCTAAAAACATACTGCACAAAACACTAGCGAATGAGGGTCCTGGTTTAGAATTTGAAAGATGCCTTATTTTATAGGAAGCATTACCTACCCCTCAGGAAACCTGTCTGGTCACGATGTATTAGGCTACACATGTAAGTTCCCACCTGCTTAGAAAAAGCCTTTGAAGATATGTAGTTTTATATCTGAATTTAACAGAGCTTAAGGCTGAAGCATTTTAATGAGTATTAGCAGAGTTTAAGACGTAAAATTAGTGCTGATTTATTATGTCTATGAACAGAAAAAGTTTGCAATGCAAAACTGACTGAATATACTGTAATATTAAAGATCTGACTTAATATCACACCACTAGCAACAACACAGGTGAAATTACCTCTAAGCAGGGAGCCTAGGGTGCTATCTGTGCATGGTTTGTATGTTCTCCTAGTGTTATTGTTTTTCCTCCAGTTGGTCTGGTTTTGTTCCATTAATTGACTTCTAGAAAAATTTGTTCTGGTGCGAGTGTGTGTTTGTGTCTATGTACACCCTACAATGGACTGGCTTCCTGTTTTATGGGGTCAGATATCTACAATTGCTATCCAGGAATATATATATACAGTATTTATCCAGAATTTTAGTTTCTAGTTGAAAAACCTGAGAACTCTTGATGCACTGTCTTCATATTAGGAATTTTATTCCTGCATCCAAATCAAATACATTAATAATGGTTGGGAATACAGTACATAGATACAATGTAAACCAGCAAGGATGTAGAAATGAAAATAGTCCATGCAAGAGAATATTGTCCATATAAAAAAAACATGAAAAAGCTATACAATCTTTCACATGATTAATTCTTAATCACAAAACATCACACCCGCTTTGTGAAAACGTTTAAAGGAATTTAGAAGCAGAAGGAAGGAGTAGTGCTGTTCTTGGTGAAGATATGTCCAGCACCAGATAAAAATCAAATAGCAAGCATATGTTCCATAATTTCTCAGTGTGCTTTATGTGGGTCAAAAACAATGAACTGATGAAGGGCGTAATAAATTGACAGGAAATAAAGAGGGTAGCACAGTGGCATTACAACAATGTGTAAAAAAGTTTGGTTTCCATACTTACATTCTGAGAAATGTGATTTAATCCAGGTTTCTCTTTCCTTAGCTCTGGTGCTCTAGTAGTTATGTTGCTTAGTTGCCTACAGAATATCCAACAACTTGCTTCTTTTTTGGAAAGATTACACAGCAGCTGCAACCCTCATTGAAAAGTACTTGTAAACAACTGGATGGTACCAAGAGTGTCACATTCAGCTTTGACATCAGTGAAGAGACTGGCTTTCATATCAGCCCATAGGTTATAACATTTCTCAGCAGGTATAGCTGTACATTAGAGGGTTGTGGTTGTCATCATGGTAAGTCATCTGTCATGGATATCGGAAGAGCGTGCCGTGGAATTTCCAGGAGAGCAATAAAGACCCTATACGTAGCAGCAAAAGGGGCAACATGGAGGTTGGCCTGGGCTCAGGGGGTCAGATGTCGGGTAGAAACCTATACCCTCCGGCCACGGAAGAGATGACCTGTTGCTAAGTGGGTCTTAAGTCATCCGAACCCTCCATGCTGAGCAAGCAGCAAAGGGTGCTAGGAACAGGACAGACAAGGAGTGCCCTCTAAATGTAGAGGGCGTGACATCACAGGAAATTGTGGTACCTGCAGTGGTACCCGAAGAGGTAAGAAGCTCTTCTTACTTGACTTCAGGGTTGGAAGTGTTCTGCTCCTTTGCCAGAGCCATGCTTTTCAATGGCTTGCATGAAGAACTGTAGCTGTGAAAACTACCAACAATTGAACAAAGCTTAGTTTTGAAAAAGGGAAATCAGTTTTCTGTGTTTGAGTGCATCCTAACTACATCATCTTAGCAAGTAGCAATGTAACTACTTTGTATTAACATTAATTTAATCGTTTCATCATTTAATTCACCTCGATTTCATCGTTTTATTGGCCTAGTTAATAGTGGGATGGGAGACATCCATGGAAACCAGGTTGCTTCTGCAAGTTGTTGCAGAACAGTAGGTGACACTCTTCCCTCTGTGCCACAATTTCCAAAGGCTGTTTTCCAGTATGGCAACCGGGAGCACTGCTATAGGAGGTGGCATCCTTTGGGCAATATGTTAAACCGAAGTCCTGACTGCTTGATCACATTGCAAAATTAAGAGTAGTAGTATGAATCTTGGTGTCCTGGAACATATACTGTAGCTTAGCTAAAAATCCCTACTAAATACAATGAATGAAGCAATTCCTTCTTTCTCTACCTGCTTTTCCTTGTAATGGGGCAGTTGTTACCCAGGTGGGTCTCACTTCTGTACTTCTTTAATGGATGAAGTGGGTCACCTCTTTGTTTAAAAACGAATACATAAGGTTGAATGCTGCTTCAAAAATACATGGAACAAAAATGAAGACTACTTTCATTTTTAGTTAAGAAGGTGCTTTCTTTTTTTTTAGTGACCTTCTCCTTATAGTCCCTCATATCCATGACTTTTATTCTTGTTTTTGAATAGTGACATTTTAATGATGTCTGTAAATTCAATATGTAGGTCATCCTTTGATGGGTACCAACTACTTGATTGAAAGCCCCTCAGTTGCCTTACTGAACCTGCTGTTATGGAGCTGGTTTAGAAATTCTCTCAGTGTAAAAGAGTCTTTATTTCTACTCTCCTCTGGCACTGTCATTAATTTCCTTTTTCTTGTCTCTCTCTTGCTCTCAATAAGTGATAGCTGCCTGCCGGCCTCACCTTACTGCTAACTTTGGCCCATAAATCGGGTACAGCTGACCTACAAGCTGAATAATTGGCTATCCTACAGACCATTGCACTATGAATTAGGCCTCCGGTAAGATTTTTTTATTTTAATATTTTAAGTTAAAAAAAGAGGATGGAAGGGAACAATACCATAAATGTACCCATTTAGAAAGAACCTAGTCAATTAACAACTAAATAGTATGCACTGTTACATCAATAACAAGACTAAGACGAAGAACAATACCATTTTCTTGGATCCTCCTAAAGCATTTCAAAGTATATTACATTTTAGAGTGGAGCCCATACATTGTGGGTTTTGTTTCTTCATTAGGATTCATGAAAAAACACAATTTAACATATGCTGTTTAATATCTTTAAATAATTGGATCATTTAAAGCGTCCTTCTCATTCTTCCTAAATGAAAGAGGAAACCTCATCTGAGTGCAAACTACTACAGAAGTAGATGATCTCACTGTTGCAATTATGCAGCAGAAATCTGATGTCCTGTCTTGTCTGAGTATTGAATTGTTCTGTTCCATTGTTTGGAGCTTAAAAATTTTAGTTTCAGTTCCAGACCTTAGTGCACATTTTGACATTCTATTTTATTGGACATCAAATGTGTTCTTATTTCATGTACCAAATAGTTATGAATAATGAGCTTTTAGTAATTTAGTTTTTATGAATAATTAGTTTATTAGGAATAATAGTTATGGCAACTGGACAAATGCATGGTTCTCTTCTCTTTTTAATAGAAACCTCCTCAAAGTTCATAGATCCTACAGAGAGGAGGATTATTTAAGGATTATTTAAAACGGCCATTCTATTCTTTGAATGTTTATTTTGGTCTTTTCTTTTTTTTTATTGGAGCAAACAAAGCCACCTTCTCAAGCCTGTCAAAAGTCCAAGGCCTTTGCAGGATTAAATAACACTCACACTGTTGGCCAGAGGTAACATGTATTGTCTGTCGGACAGGACTCAGCATGTCCCCGAAGAAAACAACCAAGCATTTACAAGAATAGAGGGGGTTTTGTAATGAGGATGATGATGGTAATTGAGGATGATAACAGTGATGTTAGATATTAAAGCTGCATGGCCAGAACCAGATGAAGCTTTGTGGAGGCCCAGAGGATTAAGAATAGCAAAGGTAATAAGAACATACTGTAGCATTTGCAGGTTCTTTTCAGAACTAAAGAACAGTGGAGACGCGATTAACCAACCAAGCACTAGCTTTATTTGTTAACAACCACACAAAACCAAACAGGATATACACACACATGAGGAGACTGACGGAACACGTACACATCTTTAGGGTGGTAATTACCTAACAACACACTATACTTTTACAGGACTACACGGGGCACTAGAACTACTAGGACATTATTTACACAGGTACGGTCAGCCGCTGGTCATCGTGCTGACCCTCAGACTCTCCCCGGCTACCACTCCCAGCATGCCAGCGGTACTACGAGCGCCTAGGGGCGCTTCCTCCTCACCACCAGGCGAAGGCGTTACAATACGCTACAGCAGAGCCAAAAACTTTCCCTTAAATATTAAGTACAATAAAATGCTTTAAAATAGAAAGGAATTCTTTTGAGAAGCTTTTTTGGGAGATAGTACATCCATCTTTGAATATAGCAGCAGCAAATTCTAATCTGAATTAAAAAAACAAATTCCGACAGTTTGTATTCTGAAATGTCTTCCATGTTATCGCGTGATCTGACTGGTTGGAAATACCCGACAATTAAAATATAATTTTTTAAATCTAGACACAAAACAAAATCTGGTACATTTAGCAAAGATCTACAGCTTCAAAGGGTTTTACCATTTAAGTCCATGAATATCAGTTATTTCAAATTGTATTCGTATGAATTGAGGTCCAATGCTGAGTGAATCGGAAATCTTGATAAATGAGGTTATCCTATCACTTCTGTTGCAATCAGCACTAGGCACAGATTACCATTAGGATACTGTAATTTTCAGCATGGGCTCGTGAGACGCTAATGAGCGGAACATGGCATTTTTTATGTCCTATTAATAAAGACGTATTTATTTTATGGCTATTACTGATGGAAGAAGAAAATGTTGGGTAATTGCTGTGAAACCTGTCATAGAAGTCTGTACAGTTGCTAATGCAAGGTGTTTGGAACCCTGTAACATAAAGTGTGTAAGGTATCTTACCTTTTTTTGCTGAATATTAAGTAAACCTTGCTAATAAGTATAGTTTAACCGTATTTTTTAAAAATGTTTGTCAGATCATGTGATTTACATGTGTGACAGTAACTTATAAAGATTTTGGCAAATTATAACATAAACACTGGTTTTGACTGTGAGGTAAGAGTGCAACCACCCACACTTAAGACATTTACTGTTCACCAACCATGTTCATAACAGGACGATATGACTCTGGCCTGACATAGGTTAGGTTAGGCTGTTTCATTTAAAAAAAAAAGAATTGCCTATGAATTATCAAATACGTTTCCAATTTGGAATTATTACTTTGGTTCAGAACCTCAAGTATATAAAGTAAAGCAAATATTACATATTCTTACAGTAAAGATCCCTTCACTAGACGGATTAATGAGTCTAGACCGGCTTCCTGAAACTACATACTGTTCGTTTTGACACATTACAGGCTAAGCCTCCATGATTAGTACAAGGGGTTGGGCTCATAATGGGGGACAGGCACCTGTTTCACTGGCAACCTGCATTCTGTCTTAGGGGGTGCTATTTAAATGGGAGATGTGAGAGACCTGGCATAATAATCTTAGCCCTGTTCATGGCAACACTTAGCCGATTGTGTACTACTACTTGCAGATTTCCTCACAGACAGCGTGTGGTGTGACCTAAACTTCATCTCACAAAATTGGTATAATTGAGCTCAGCCTCCAGTGCAAAGCCTTTTGCTATCTGTGCCATATTGGAGCCCCTGTTGGTATGAATTTTGCCCTTGCTTGATGCCCATGCACAAAAAAACTTTATTAGAAGCAGCCTGGTGCTACTGGTCAAAAACCTCTGATATTAACGGAAATTGACCTTTCTTGTTTCCTGTTCCCTAATACTGACTTCAGAGTACTAGTATACTTTATTATTATTTGTTTTATTGGAAAAGAACCCTGTGTACATCAACATTTTTGCTTTAAAAACATTTACTGAGCTCTATCATATTTGAATATGAATCCATATTTTTCTAGATCTGGAAATTCTTTGAAACATGAGACAATCTGTAGTTCTTTACTGGAGTTGATAATAGCTGAACTTTAAAAAGGTCTGGGAGAGCTTGCTTTTGTTTTCCCAGTGAGGGCAGTACAGGCCTGAGTTGGTGAGTGAATTCGTTCACCTCATTAATCCTGAAGTCAAAAGACATGAATGCTTCTTAACTATGTACTGGGAATCCCCTGTAAGCAAGAAGTGAGTGATGCTGGAAGAAATGAAGGAGAGATAGGGGTATGGAGAGGAAGACTGGGTTTTTGAGATAGGACAAAGATTCTCACTAAGTACTTTTCTCTGCAGAAAATAAATGGGGTGCCATGGAGATGCAAACAGTAATGACAGAATCCTAATCCATTTCTGGATCTATTTTTGTCTTGTCTGCCTTGCATTCCACAACATGTAGTGATTCATAGATGAGTTCTGGAATGCAGACAGTTACCATTTGATGTTGCACTGTACAAGTACCCCTGCCGTGCGAAAATAAGACTCTGCAATATCAGTATAATTTCATTGTCTCTATCACATAGAGGACTTACTGTATAAAAACACAGTTGGGTGGTGGATGTTTAATGATAATTTATTAATTATCCTACAGCTTATTTGCTAAAAACAGAAATATTTTCATTAAACGAACCTCATTATAGTTCCTCTGTTACATATCACTTAGGGAATTAACATAATTCCACCATGATAATTGGTTAAAAATCCCTTTATATAATAGACACTTCACATTTATTATTCTATGCAGCTGAGTAACAGAGTCGATTATATGTTTTTAAATGTTAAATGAGATGTAATTTCAGGTAAGAATTGTAACAATTAACATACAGAGTACAAATATTTAATTTGATTGTTAACTGGCAGCTGTTTCCAAATATTTTTAGATTTGACCTGTAGTTCAAATTTAACTACAACTATAGACATAAATTTTACCATGTACATGCCCCAAAATATCTTATCTACCAGCAGCTACGTATACCTGCAATTCAGAAATGGCAACCCACTGAAGCTAAAAAGGTGTGAGCCTGGCCAGTACCTGGATGGGAGACCATCTGGGAAAAAAACTAAGGTTGCTGCTGGAAGAGGTGTTAGTGGGGCCAGTAGGGAGCGCTCTGCCTGTGGTCTGTGTGGGTCCTAATCCCCAGTATAGTGACAGGGACACTATACTGTAAAAAAGAAGCTGTCCTTTGGATGAGACATAAAACTGAGGCCCTGACTCACCTTGGTCATTAAAAATCCCAGTGTTTCTTGAAAAGAGTAGGGGTGTTACCCAATCTCCTGGCCCAGTTTCCCACTGGACTTCACAAATAAATGCTTCCTAATAATCTTCATCTATGAACTGGCTTCTCCTCCCAATTGATAGTTGTTAGATGAGTGAGTGTACTGTTGCACTTTGGCTTTCATTACATCATCAGATGGGAGCTTTACATTGGTGGTGGTGAAGGGGAGTCCCCATTATCTGTAAAACATTTTGAGTGGAATGTCCAGAAAAGCACTGTGATCAATAAACTTGCAAGAGTAGAAATAACTAATGAACATTACCTTTCCCAAATTATTTAAGAAATTTGTTTCAGATATTGTCTAAACTGCAACTCTGTACTACATTTACATAGTTCTCTAATAACAAATAAAATCTGTTGTTCATTTAAAATGTTGTTCAATATTTTATAGTTAGAATATACCCATTATTTTGCCAACGTCAAGCTACAATGTATAAGAATTTTTAAGACTCTTTTTTTTTTAGTTATACCGAGTTATGATATTGTCTCCATGGATACCCAGTTTTGTTTTTTACTTTCTGTAAAGTTAAAAAGAGGAGTTCACAGAACAGCCTGCTGTTTCATAGGAGGTACAATAAGCTTTTTTTTGCTTTCAAGATGTGAGAGGTTTTTGCAAGTTCTGGCAATGCGCTGTTTTTTTTTTAATTATTCTTATTATTGTCATTATTCTGCTCCAGACAACTGAAAGATCATCATAGAAACTAAAATATTGCAAAGCAGGAAAATCAATAAGACTCAATATTTCACCAGCATTATTCAGACTTGTTCATAAAAGCAGAAAAAAATACAGTACTTGAAATATGTACAAAGAGAGAAGACCAGAATACACTTGAAACTGCTATACATTACATACTGTATACTGTACCTGAACATTTTAATAGCTCCTTATCAGTGGTGTCACTATTGCCACTATTATAATGCTGTGGTTAAGACTTTTTCATATGAACAGAAGCTAACTCTGTATTTGGAGTGCTGCACAACAGAATTATGCTTGAGCTGAGATTCTTCATCCAATATGTTAAATCCTTCTAAGTAAGGCAAGTAATGTCACTATGACATGTCAACATATCCTCTCTCATGGGCCTTATAGCAATAAATTAATGTCATTTTTGCTTGAATTAATTGGTTTAACATAAGACACTGTAACATCTCTGGATTTAGTAAGCATCAATGATAATTTGTGTTGCAGAGCTATGTACGGTAGTTTTTTACATACAGTAAGTGTACTTCAGATATTTAACACAATCTCATTTGCAAACTTTATCTTATTTTCCCAAACCCAATACAATACAACACAACAATAGCCATAGCCATTCTGCCATGTGATAACCATACCACAAGGACCTTCCACACCCAGCCATAATAATATATAAAATATGTCCGACAAATACAACCTTTCAAAAAAAACTTTGACTTCATCAGCAGCAGGACTCCAAGCTTATGCATTTCCCCCACTGGAAACACGGATCATAGGGGTTGAAAGGTCCATGTAAATAATACCCAGATAGGGTATTTATTAGCAGCAGAAGTGAAACCAGTCAGCTGGTTCCGTTTTGACTGTAAAATGGACTTATCTGTGACATTCAAGTTAGACAATGAAATCAACAAAGGAATAAAAAATAAAATTTTAAATCTGGCCAGGTCTCCTACAAACCTTTCACACTGTGGAGTGCAGAATTTAATACATACTCAGTCATTCCCCTTACCATATGAATAATTTATAGCTATTAAGCTATCCCAATAGCCTGGGGGGAGGGGGAGTAGAATCATCAAACTAAAATACAATTAATCAAAAAAGCAGATTTAGTTTTATTATAGAGAAGCAAGAGAAAATGGTAATTTTGTTAACATGAAGGTCTAGCTATTTAGAAGGTGGTTTCTGTGATGGCATGACAAAAAAAAAGTAAAAACAGTATTTGACTTTTAAAACATTGGAATGTCTGGCTTTCTGCACTGTGGAGTGTAATAACACTAATATGGACTGAGACCAATTAATGTCATAACCTGATAAATCCCTTAAGTAATCAAAACAATTTCAGCAGATAAGGCATAGTATGCAAGAATATTATCTATGTATAACTTATATAACAGTATATAATCAGCCTAAAATTAAATACAATATTGCTGCTACTACTACTACTACTGCTAATAATAATAATAATAATAATTATTATTATTATTATTATTATTATTATTACGAATGTTGGTCAAAGTTTGGCATCTCTGTTAATACATATAGAACAGGGGTGTCAAGCTCATTTGGAAGGGGGGCCAAACTAAAAACATTTAAGCATATCGCGGGACACACATGCAGAGATAAATATTGAAAAGTTTTATTATAAATGTTTCCACATATGCAAGTGAAGCCTATACGGAAAAAAAAATATTGCTTCAGTATTCCTCTATTCAAGAATATGGTTGACCATTTCATGAAAGAAAATGTGTTCAAGATAAAAATAAGATCAAACATTTTAGGAAATTTTTGGCAATGTAACTATATTGCACAATTATTTTAAATAAATACATTAATTGAAATAAATAAAAACACGTGTTCTAGAAGTAGCAAATCTGGAGGAACATTTCATGTTGGTTCTACCTTTGTTGAACTTTGTTAGCATTATTTTACTGTATATGTCTTAGCTTTCAAAACCTTTATTTCATTGATGAAATCTAAACCTGAGCCCCCAAATCTAGATCCAACCATACTGTAGGTATCCCAACTCACACCAATCAAATACCTTCTCTGCATATACCGAAGACAGCAAACAATATCAGTCACCCTATTTAATATAACTCATCTGATTATGGTGAACTATTCTGGAATCTTGTGTCAAGGTTACCAGCAAACACAAATGGAATGCAGTTTATTCTTTTTTTTCTATTAATATTATGTTTTTATTCATGTAGAATGTTTAAGGTTTTAGAACAAAACACACATTACTCAAAGATCTCTTCAAAAGCATAAAGATGATACGTAGCTACTGTATCTGGATGAGGCACTGACAATTAATTTGAAGTTGTGAAAACTAAATAATGTAAGACCAAAATAAATAACATTGTTACAGCTTTAGGTGACTGAGAGGTGTCTCTTGGATTTAGATAAAGTCTTGGCAGATTAAACACTTCAAGCAAATTGTACTCTTTGTGTGATCTTATAATGTGCTTCTGTACAGCTCCTTGACAATTATTAACCCACAACTTACCTAGTTATACTAAGGTAAACCCAAACCTCAGCAAACATCCTCTCCATTGAAGCTCAAAGTGTTTACTCTGCCAAGTGTCACAAACTGTATCTAAAATCCAAGAGACACTTCTCATTCACCTAAAACTGTAACAATATCAAAGACCTGACATAAACACATGGGTTAAAAGAGGAGATTGTAATAATTGATTTGGGTATTCATATTCATCTAAGCTTTTTGAAATGATCAATTAGTAATGAACTCCTCTAACTACCATGAACCTCATACCAAGTTGTGGTTGGTTAATAGAACTGCTCGTTCTTTCCTATTGAAATGCACATTAGTGCTACTGATTTCATACTCATGAACTCCCATGAATGCCATGGTATTTGAAAAATGTTAGGATAAACTAGACAGTGATGCCGCTGACACTTTTGTAACCTCACAGATATTGTATCTTCCAATCACAAGAAGTGCATAGTACTGTACATCGAAGAACAAATACAACTAGCATGGGTAAAGTACGCTTATTTTTTTTAACTTGGGACATTCAAAAATGTTTTAAAAAATGCAAACAGTTTTAAAGATATGTCTAATCAAAGCAGAGCTATTCATTGGGTATCAAAGTAGTCTGTTTACTACAATGAGGACTGTATTAATGCAAGAAAAAGGGTAAATTGTGATATATGACACGTCTGTGTAACAGCTGCAGACCTTCTCCCTTGAACACATGTATTAGATGGCTTGGAAGAAAACAGATGTGGCTGCTTTTCTTACTCTTTTCAAAGACCAATTATCCAAACAGTTTTCTTGAGCAAACATTCGAAAATGAAACTTTTTATGTACGGTATGTACATGTGTAAACAAATTTTTACACATACAGATGCTGACTCTCAGACATGCGGTATTTCTTCCAAATACATAAAAAATAACACGGTGCGGTATGTTATGTAATTCACTGGCCAAAGACAATCGATAGGTGGCGTTAGATGTACAGTAAGTGAAACAATTGCTTTGTTTAAAAATGTAGTTTCTCTACAGTGCATCTTTAAATCACCTTAATATGGAAAATGGTGTATATTTTACAACTAAAGGGAAATTTTGGTAGCTGAGCATAAAAATAACAGAAGTATAAAGTCTCTGAAAGTCATAAACAATATGAATTTAGAAAAATAAATGTATTTTACTGTACATACTGTATATGGCTGATAGTGGTAGCTAAAAATACACAACAGATTTCCACCGTTTCTTTTACTCAATCACTTACTGTGGTCATTTTGGAAAAGTTTTGATGTCCTTGTTCTGACTATATTAAATTTATATATTTTATAAAAAGCTATAATATTTTAACCGTTTCTATGAATTATTGTTGTAAAAAAAACAAATTTGTAATTTTTAAAATCCACTTAATAGGGAATATTAATATGGAGTCATGAAACTAAATAAATTAATAATATAATGTATACAATAATATATCAAATGATTACATAATAATAATTTAAGGATCTAAGTACAATATATTCATATAGCTTGGAATAGTACCGTATAAAACAAGTACCGGCATCCTGGCCAAATTTCCGATTGGCCCTTACCAATCATGGCCTCCTAATAATCCCCATCTATGAATTGGCTTCATTACTCTGCTCTCCTCCCCACTGATAGCTGGTGTGTGGTGAGCGTTCTGGCACACTATGGCTGCCGTTGCATCATCCAGGTGGGTGCTGCACATTGGTGGTGTTGGAGGGGAGTCCCCATTACCTGTAAAGCGCTTTGAGTGGAGTGTGGAGAAAAGCGCTATATAAGTGTAAGCAATTATTATTATTGTTTAGCTTTCTTTGTAAACATTCATAACATGTTAAATGTTAAAATGATGTTAATAAATTAAAACTGTAAATTAGCAAATGTGAATACTGTCAATGGTGTGTGTATAAAACAAAAGTTTAACCGGTTTAATTCAATTCAACTCAAAATACTGTAGCGTTTGCAGGTTCTTTTCAGAACAAAGGACGAGTGGAGATGCGATTAACAACCACACAAAACCAAACGCAGGATATACACGCACACGAGGAGACTGACGGAACACGTACACATCGTTAGGGTGGTAATTAACTAACAACACACTATACTTTTACAAGACTACACAGGGCACTCAACTACTAGGACATTATTTACACAGGTAGGGTCAGCCGCTGGTCATCATGCTGACCCTCAGACTCTCCCCGGCTACCACTCCCAGCATGCCCAGCGGTACTACGAGCGCCTAGGGGCGCTTTCTCCTCACCACCAGGCGAGGGCGTTACAATACTTTATTCATCCCAGGTGGGCAATTAAAGATGAGCTTTTACAACAAGCCTTAAAATGAAATCATGTATATATATATTATAATTACAATCTAGAACAGAGGTGCCCAACCTTTTTTAATGTAAGATCTACTTTTCATTTGCCAGTCCAGCACGATTAATCTACCAGTGTGAATTTGAAGCTCTGATATAGGCAAAAAAGACTGTGGGCACATCAGTACAATAATACCCATCACAAAAAATGACAGCAAATAAAAGCAAGTGACTCATGCTGCAGTGTACAAGTAATATTCCCCATTTTAGAAGAATTAATACCCTACCTAAATGTGAGCATTGGCACTGAGAAGCTTACTTGAGAACACTTGTAATTTTTAAACGTGTTGACACTGCTGATCATTTCGATGACATTTTTAATTTGTCCCTTCAGCTTGACATTCAGCTCATTCAATTCAGCAATTCTTTCAAGTCTGTGAGGAATACTAAATCCAGAAGCCAATGGTCATCCTCTAATTGGGCATCTGAACCTCACCAAAAATGTTTTTGAAATCTCCAAACAGCAAGTCAGCAGTCTCAGCAAAGTCTTTTTTTATTACTTCTCGATCCCTGAATTACTTTTTGTGTTTAGCCAGGACGTGGCTGAAACGGAACGATGTCATGATAATCCCTCTTATATTAGACCTTGTGAAAACCAACTGCTGCTAATTGAGATTTTAATTTTTCCACTTTTCCATTTTTTGAAATGTTGTTCTATATTTCCTTTTCTTGTAGATGCTAGCATTGCAGATTTGAATGCAAAAGTACAAAAAGTAATCATGCTCCCATTCCTTGTAGTAATGGTAAGTTTTCAGTCTCTTTGCTTCATTTTCACTCAAACACTACAGCTAATAAATAGCCAATCAAACTGTTTACGAATTTGTCACGGCCAGTCTGTTTCACTCCATTATGCACTGTAGTGAATGTGGGGTTCGTGTGGCAGTAACCAAGAGAACGTTCTTGGGTAGCGCACCCAAGACTCTATTAACGGAGCTCCTGTAGCCATTTTTCAGTGTCAGCCAGCACTCAGGGAAGAGACTTTTACAACCCATTTGACAAGGGTTAAACACACATAAGGGCAGTAAAATGTATGACATTACATGCACAGATCTGAATGAATTTTTAGGCTATCGAAAAAAAGAAATAGTCAAATAGCACATTCATTTTTTGCCCAACATTCTTCAACTGGAAGTTGATCAATCAACTGGAAAGCACTCCAGGATCAACAGGTCGATCTTGATCGACTGGTTGGGCACTCCTGATCTAGAATAACAAAGTTAATAAACAATCACTGAAACTGAAGTTTAATAATGATTCTGATCATTATTACCAATATTATTTTTTAAAATAATTTCAAACTGCTTGTGTTTTGTTCAGGGTCATTTGTCCCTGTTTTCACAACCATTACTTTCTTATTAAAATGCTTATTTTTGAGACAAAATGTTTCAGATGTCAATCTTGTGAGTGACATGACAAATGACAGAGCCTTCAGACCACAGGAATTTTAAGGATAATGAAGTATGTAAAACACCTGGTCATATAAACCAGAATAACACAAACTCATTGGGTTCAATATTTCTTTAATTTGTGAAACTCTGTTTGCAAGTCTTTTGAAAGGAGGAAAGAGGTTCTTTACTCAATAGATTTTTCACCACATCACGCAATATGTTACATTTTTTATGCATCAGCCTAAGCGTTCTGAAATCTCTCAAAAATGTAAAAATGTAGCACAACACTGTAGGTTGCACCCCTACCTGTCCTGGAAAAAGTGTTTAGAAAATAGATTGACTTACTTATACTTGTAAAAATGTGTTTAATCACAGCGAAAACGCAAGTTATACTTTTAACAAATTGTCCTTTAGAGTGCTGAGTTCTTTCTTTGTGCATTGCCTAAGCATAGAGTGAGGAGGGTGTGTGGGGGAGGGTTTAGGGTGCAATTGTATTTGCACTCTGTTCTTGTCTGTGAAGTCTTTAGAGCAGTTGACAACCATTTTTTTTTCTTTGTGATACAATGGCAAATTAAACCAATTGTAAACAAAATGATGTTGTCAATTGTAAATATTATAACATTTACATTGATGTTTTTATTAATTTTATATATTGTAGTATATTAAATATTCACTTGGCATTCATGATCACTTAAGCGTACTGAGGAGTATCAGATATCAAAGAGATGGCCCCACCACTCCGGTCAGACTGACAAAGCAACTATGCAGCCATTACTATGAACTCAAAACATTCCGCATAGACTTTAAAATCCACATGCTCACCTACAGATGCAGCCATTTAAAATGGGTGAGGTATTTCGCGGCATACCGCGACACGCCCACCGGGGTATCACGCGGTATCACGTGTGTCACGTGACTAACTATCCGGCGTCGCCTTGTAAAACCGCCAGGGGGAGCTTAACCTCTCATGTACAGCATTCGAGCCTTTAATTTTGAACTGTGTATTACAGCATGTTAATCATCAGTCATTCAAATGTTGGTATATTTTATGAAAGCAAGATTGCTCAGTTGGACAAAAGTACACAACCTACCTTTATCAGAGATATTTATGCATCAAAGCCTTTACTGAAGATATT
Organism: Lepisosteus platostomus; assembly: GCF_059453375.1. NCBI lineage: Eukaryota > Metazoa > Chordata > Actinopteri > Semionotiformes > Lepisosteidae > Lepisosteus > Lepisosteus platostomus. The sequence continues at coordinate 15,155,341 of NC_142613.1, forward strand.
ACTAATAGTATTAATAATGGATGACTTTGGACAAGCTGTATACTCAAAGTATAATTTCTTTAGCACATTTGTACAAGCACTTGGAATCTGTCCAAGCCATACTTTGTCAGGCATTTTGTTTTACTTCAATGGGCATAAAAACTTCCTTGCTTTTAACAGGGCGTTTCATAATTTCTAACTACGAAAATGATTTAAAATGCGACACCTATCATGAAAAGAAAAAAATACACACCAGTATTCCATTTCTCCCTAAACATTGTAAGCTTCGAAGTCTTTAACTAACGTGATACCGGAGTCAACAAGCATACTTTTAGAATTTGATTAAAAGGGAATATAATATGGAATCGCGTATCTCAAGAATTTAATAACGGTATGATTATATCCGTGTACTGCGGCAGGGCTGTGTAGGGCTGTTTCGGCTGCCTGCTTATGCGAGCTGTCTTGTAGCCTACTGGTCTAGGTGCGTGACTACCAACTGGCAGGTTGTGTGTTCGAATCCAGCTGGTGCTGGACCTTTCAGTTTTATTTATTTATTTTTTAATCGCGTAACATAAACATATTACCGTATGCAAACTGTACTGTATACAATATGTATATGTATATTTAATGTCTTAACTGTGCCCGTTTAAGTATTTAATATTCATATCTAATTTTACCACTGAAGGGAAATCTTAACATAAACATACAGTATATGGCTGGTCTCGGTACTTTAAAGAAAAAAATACACACCAGTATTCCATTTCTCCCTAAACATTGTAAGCTTCGAATGAAACCACTAAATAAAGACATACATATAGAAATCTTAAGATTTGTTTTATTTAATGTTGGTAGCAGGATGAACTGTCAGAGTGTATATTTTGTCGCAAAGTTGCTACAAGATGTTAACAGTGAAAAAGGTATTTAGAAATGAGTTATTTCAAGATGAAAAAGAAAACATACACGAAACATGGTTTCATTACGACCAGAATCGGTCCTGAGATATTTTTAACTTGATTTACAGTATTTGAGAGGTATGTCTTAACACCGATACTACAGTGCTTAAGTACTGCTCACGTATATGTTTCTAGGTTTATATTATGCATTTCATACGGTCAAATTACTTTTGAGCAACTAATAAGAAGCGCGAAACGGTATGCGTTTTAGTTTCGTTTTGTGCTGGAGCCCGTGGATTGATTAGAGATATCAAGTACATACAAGTCATTTTTTAAATGTTGTAGTTCGTCTTGAAAAAATGTTACGAGTACATCATCTATCAACAATTACACAGGTTCTGTTTCCATATTGCGGATTTTGGTTAGGTACAGTATTATCAAATCCAGTGGCGCTGTGTGTTACTTTACTCATGTCCCATGTCACATGGTCTGTGATTGAAACCTGTAAAACCGGTTTAATTTGTCACAGCCAGCACTCTTCAGGTGTGAGGGTCTTCTGCTCAGAATGAAACGCTAAAATGTTTGTGTATATTCTAATGGTAGTGGGGGCAGGGTGTGTGGGAACAGGTTTGTTCTTCACACCTGAAACATTTTCTCTGAAAGGATTTTCTTGGCAGTTTAACCGATCTTGTTACAGCATGTTACAGTTTACTATTATTAACCATATTAATTTTAAGTGGTTAATGTAAAATCTTGTAAAAATATATTTTCATAGTTCAAATATACATTAATATACATTAAGTCTGACTATCATATAATAAGTTAAATACAAATCTAAAGAAAAAATAGGGTTAAATATAATTCAAAATATTTTGCTAATAATGTTAACTGTTTATGAATAATAAAATGTATTAACTAAGGAGTAGGATGGCACAGTTGTTAGTATGTTTTTTGTTTTGTTTCTTTTTCATAAATACAACAGTAGTACCTGATGTCTCAGTGGCTTTCAAAATTAAATTATGCATGCAAACCTGTGAACTAGAAAGATAACTAAGATTTTAATACTAATTAAATGACCGCGGGCACTTTCCACCCCCTCTACATTCTCAGAGTAGAACAGACTAACCTTCTAATGAAAGACGGTCCACCCCCCACGGACAGGAAAGGTGCCCACAGGCACTTAAACTTAATATGGTCAGTAACAGTAAACAGTAACATGGTAAGAAGGAGCACGTACAAACGTTTTCGAAATAACCACATGTAAGACTCTGGTGCTTAAAATGTTTAGGGAGAAAGTGGAATACTGGTGTGTATTTTTTCTTTAAACTACCAATACCAGCCATATACAGTCTGTTACGTAGGGATTTCTATATGTCTTTATTTAGTGTTTACATCAGTGACAAAGGCTAAACTTTTAGCTTCAGTAACGTGTACATATCTCCCCTTTTTAAAAAACGACTTGGTTGAAAACTGTTCCAGAGCCACTGTTGTTTCATCAGTGAAAAGTACATCATGAAATGCCTCTCCCTGTTCAATCCACTGGAAAAAAGAAAAGGAGCATAAAGCTTCTGATGGTCATAAACGATATTCATTTAGGAGCAGAATCAGAGGTATGTTTTTAACTGCACTGCATTGGAGAGAATACCATAGTGTGTTTTTTTTTTTTACTCCCTGGCGGAAACTGGCTTCCAGAAGAATCAGTATGGCTCAGAGATTAAATAAAACTTCACAGACATTAACGAAGAGCATAATGCGTGTACTGTATACACTGCAAGTACAACCCAACTCTCTGCAGGAGTGCTGGCTGTGACGAATTGAACCGGTTTCACGGGTATTTTCAAAGTAGGAGGCGAGATTTCCAGCGAAAGACACCCCCCCCCCCCCTCAAAAACCCAGTAAATACAGTACTTACTAGTTAAAGGCTAGGCTCCCGACTACGGCGAAAGGAACCCTTCTTTCATTAGAAGACAATGAACATATTTTAGCCCTGAATGAATTAATAGCAAACATGGTTTACATAAAAGACATTTTTCCAAGAAAGTTTAGCCTTTGTCACTAATGAAACCACTAAATAAAGACATAAATAGAAAAATCTTAAGATTTTTAAAATACATGACTTTGCTAAAATTTATTTGAAAATAAAAACAATTACAACCGCCAGGGGAGAGAGAGAACAGGGAGGGATGTTGGTCTGTTTGGGAATGTGTAGTTACATGTTCTGGCTGTTTGTGAATTATCGTTGTTGAGTATGGAGTGTTGAGGTATTGATTTTGTGTAATGCTTTATGTTGAAAATTGAGGTGGATTTTGTTTATGATAAACAGGATAAACTGGGATGGGAGGAAGGTTTGGTTTTGCATAAGGGGCGGGATTATGATAATTGGAGGACTTTGCGAGTGAAAAATGGTTTGATTATTTGATTTTGTATTGTGGTTGTTATCTATGTTTTTGGTTGGTATTATGTTTATATGGTTGTTTTTGTTGGTTGGTTGTTATTATGGTTATTAATAATACGATCTATAGTTGAAATCTGAGCCTAAATAAAAAGAAAAAGCAAGTGATTAGGTTTATGAGCAATCTAATTACTTATTTGTTTAAAACGCTATATAAAATAAAGTTTATTATTAATTTGCTGGACAGAGCGGTGAACATTATTATGCATAAGACAAAGATAACGATCCTGATCAGTTTAGAAATCTGTGTACGCTGTAAGGTTTTTACTTCTTAAACTTTCAAAATACATGTTTTGAATAGAAAGAAATCCTCTTCCTGGTATAGCAAACCAGCACGTCTTTTTTCTCCAATCAGAGGGGTGTCAGATGGTGTCAGCCAATCACCATTCTGCGTTGGGTAGCAACGGGTGACTGTTCTCAGGCGGAAGATGTAAACAGCTTAATGTTCGTGTTAAATAATTTTTTTAAATTAAAATTCATTCTATACAGCAATCGCATATTTGGGTACCGTTTCATAAAACTTTCATGCTTAAAATGTTTAGGGAGAAATGGAAGACTGGTGTGTATTTTTTCTTTAAACTACCAAGACCAGCCATACACAGTACAGTTTACATACATACAGTATTGTTTATGTTCCTAAATTAATATCGTTTATGACCTTTAGATGCGTTATGCTCCTCTTCTTTTTATGCTCAGCTACTAAAATTTCCCTTTAGTGGTAAAATCCATATAAATATTCAAAACTAAGCGGATTAAAATGTGCACAGTAAAGACATTAAATGATTAAATCTTTGCACTACCAACCAATGCACCACGAGTGCCCCTGTCGGTCATTTTGGCCAGCCAATCACTTGCCCTGCGGTACCCTCCGGTGCCCCGCGGTGGCTTGTGGGTAGGTTACCGTACCGCGGGTTTTTACCGCGCATTTTGAATGGCTGCATCTGTATAAGGCTCTGCATGGCTTGGCACCTCAATACCTGTCTGAACTATTATCGCCCTATTCCCCACCTCGCAACCTCTGCTCTTCAAATTCTGCCCTCCTTACTGTCCCCCAAGCCCGTCTACATTGTATGGGTGACAGGGCCTTCTCCTGTTATGCCCCCAAGCTCTGGAACTCTTTACCCAAGGATATCAGAGAGTCACCTTCTCTAAACTCCTTCAAATCCAGACTCAAAACCTTCTTCTTCAGAAAAGCCTTAACTGGTTCCATTCTTCACCCCTCTGCTCTTCTTAGTACCACCTTCCACGGTCTCCTCTATTGTTATTGTTGTATTGTTGTAATTGTAATTGTGTCTTATCTTGTGTATTCTTATTTATTGTTGCATTCTTCTTATTTGTTATTGTCATCCTGTAAAGCGCTTTGAGAAGCCACCATTAAAGGTGCTATATAAAATAAAGTTTATTATTATTATTATTATTATTATAACTGCAGCAGCCACAAATAAAAAAACAAAAACAAAACAACTTTCATTCTTCTGATAAGGACACTGGAGAAATTGATTAAAGATCATAACTGTAACTAATTGTCAAGTTTCACTCTCTTGTGAAACAATCATGACATTTCCAAAATACAAAGCTTCTGAAGTACTTGCTTTTAATAAGTTTCTTGGCATCATTAAAAATATTAATTTATGTATATTGATATATTTATAAATCAAATTCCAATGTGATTAACTACAGAACGTCTTATTTTTCTGTTTCAGCTAAATGAGACAAAAAGTCAAACCAGTCAAGATCTTGGAGTTTAACAAGATTCAAAAACATTTCGCAAAACAAAACTATGAAAGAAGCAGACCTTAAATTTAGATCGGATATCACATTAGGTGTCAGAAGTGCTCAGTGAAATAATCTGCAATACAGTCATGCAGACAGATTTTAAATTCTTCAAGCAAAATTTGACTTCTCAAATGGTATCACTTTTTTCGTTCAAACACAGGTTTGGTTTTTTTCGAATTTTGAAAACTTGCACGGTATGCCTCACATACTAATTCATAGTATATTCAAAACTAAACATCCGCTGGGAACATTATGATCTTGTCTTCTGTTTTAAAAGGTTTCAAGTTTGTGTTAAGATTTGTATCTGTTGTAATTATTAATAAACTATCGAATATAATTGTGGTTCTACTGTTTATCTCCTAATATTGCAATTATTATACATGTGTGTTGTGTGATATGGTTGTTGGGGTTACAATAAATCGAACATGCATTTTTATTTATTTGTGGAATAGTTTGTATTATGTGTTGATAAGTCATGTATTGTTAGGTTATATTCTGCAGCGTGGAAAAAAAACTCCCAATCAGGATTTTTTAAGCAGCACTTTCTCATCTTCTGATGATATAGTCATATTTGCAGATACAATGTGCTGAAACAGTAGTATACACGTCAATGAACTGCAGAGTGATTGTGTACCGTATTAATATACTAGATGTACAGTATGATACTGCATGGTTTTAAAGAAACTACAGTATAGTATGTGTGAAAGTTTTATAATCAAAATTTGAAGTAAAACTGTTTCCTGATTACCTGTTGCTTACACTTCCATTAAGTAAAAATATAGATTCAATTCAAGCTTTATTGTCCCCTAGAGGAAATTTGTTTTATGGCACAGTCAAACACAACACAATGACAAATAAACATCACCAAAAGGGAAGAGAATACAGTAGTGTTACAGAAGATAAGAAACAAGAGACGAGGTAGTTACTTTGCATTGTGTAGCAGCAGCAATGCTTATTAATAATACAGGAATTAAGTTTGCTGTCCCCCCCGCCAGTCTCTCTCCCTCATCTCTGTGGTACTGGACACAGAGAGGCCATTCCATGTGGTTCAAATTTAAGGTGTTTTTCTGTCTGATAGAGTTTTCTGATAAGGAACAGCTCCCAGGGCTGAGATTCTCCAGCCACCTAAATGAGTTGTCATCTCTGATGCCTTTCTGTCTGGGAGATTCCAAGGGAGAGTCTCATCCCAAGTTGTTTACAACCCAAAGGTCAGAGCATTGTTACTCATCTTCCTCCTTGATCAGCCAATCAGGAAGTGGTAGAGCAACATAACTCGAATGCCTGCAAAACTTTTAACCAATGAAATGTTCCTCCAGATAAAAAAGGCAGCACAGAGCCCAGAGGGTGCCCCTCCAGGATGTTACCAGACTCAGCTCGGAATATCACGTGAATACCAGTGTGTCTGAGTGGACCGGTCTTCTTCTTGTCTAAAGAGTGTTACTTGCTCGGACCCGCAGTCACTTTTCATGTGCACAAACTCCACGAGGTAAGCCAGGACTAACCAGCAAGGTCCTCAGAGAGGCACTGCCAGCGCGTGGCAGCAGGAATCTTTCCCTCCTTCTCCTACATCTCCAGCCGCACCAGAACTGGCTGGCACCGAGCGAGAGGACACCAATTGGATGCAGCAACAACCTGTTGCTGTTCTTTTGTGTCCGCAGGAGATCTGAATCCACATAAATCGGATGAGTATTCAACATTCTACTTTGCAGTTCGAGAATTCAATTGTTACCTCAATCCCAATTTATGTCAATTTAATTCATATGAGTGATGTACGTGCTTTTGAGTATCTAGTGTAGAAGTTGTAATCAAAAAGCTCATTAACAAAACGGTATAAATGAATGGTATACGGAATGTATGTATCTCTTGGTATTTGTAACACTTCTTGATTCAATATATACAGTGGTGTGAAAAAGTGTCCTGATTTCTTATTTTTTTGCATGTTTGTCACACTGAAAATGTTTCAGATCATCAAACAAATTGAAATATTAGACAAAGATAACACAAGTAAACACAAAATGCAGTTTTTAAATGAAGGTTTTTATTAAGGGAAAAAAAATCCAAACCTACATGGCCCTGTGTGAAAAAGTGATTGCCCCCCCTGTTAAAACATAAATCAACTGTGGTTTATCACATTTTTGGAAAGCTGAGTTCAATTTCTCTAGCCACACCCAGGCCTGATTACTGCCACACCTGTTCTCAATCAAGAAATCACTTAAATAAGACCTGCCTGACAAAGTGAAGTAGACCAAAAGATCCTCAAAAGCTAGACATCATGCTGTGATCCAAAGAAATTCAGGAACAAATGAGAAACAGAGTAATTGAGATTTATCGTCTGGAAAAGGTTATAAAGCCATTTCTAAAGCTTTGGGACTCCAGCGAACCACAGTGAGAGCCATTATCAACAAATGGCGAAAACATGGAAGTGGTGAACCTTCCCAGGAGTGGCCGGCCGACCAAAATTACCCCAAAAGCGCAGTGACGACTCATCCAAGAGGTCACGGAAAACCCCACAACAACATCCAAAGAAATGCAGGCTTCTCTTGCCTCAGTTAAGGTCATTGTTCATGACTCCACCATAAGAAAGAGACTGGGCAAAAATGGCCTGCATGGCACAGTTCCAAGACAAAAACCACTGCTGAGCAAAAATAACATAAAGGCTCGTCTCAGTTTTGCCAGAAAACATCTTGATGATCCCCAAGACTTTTGGGAAAATACTCTGTGGACTGACGAGACAAAAGTTGAACTTTTTGGAAGGGGCGTGTCCCATTACATCTGGCGTAAAAGTAACACAGCATTTCAGAAAAGGAAATCATACCAACAGTAAACTATGGTGGTGGTAGTGTGATGGTCTGGGGCTGTTTTGCTGCTTCAGGACCTGGAAGACTTGCTGTGGTAAATAGAACCATGAATTCTGCTGTCTACCAAAAAATCCTGAAGGAGAATGTCCGGCCATCTGTTCGTGACCTCAAGCTGAAGCGCACTTGGGTTCTGCAGCAGGACAATGATCCAAAACACACCAGCAAGTACACCTCTGAATGGCTTAAGAAAAACAAAATTAAGACTTTGGAGTGGCCTAGTCAAAGTCCTGACCTGAATCCGATTGAGATGTTGTGGCATAACCTTAAAAAAGCGGTTAAGGCTCGAAAACCCTCCAATGTGGCTGAATTACAACAATTCTGCAAAGATGAGTGGGCCAAAATTCCTCCACAGCGCTGTAAAAGACTCATTGCCAGTTATCACAAACGCTTGATTGCAGTTGTTGCTGCTAAGGGTGGCCCAACCAGTTATTAGGTTTAGGGGACAATCACTTTTTCACACAGGGCCATGTAGGTTCGGATTTTTTTTTCCCTTAATAATAAAAACCTTTATTTAAAAACTGCATTTTGTTTTTACGTGTGTTATCTTTGTCTAATATTTCAATTTGTTTGATGATCTGAAACATTTCAGTGTGACAAACATGCAAAAAAAATAAGAAATCAGGAAGGGGGCAAACACTTTTTCACACCACTGTACCTTTTGTATTCTGCTAACCCTCACTATAAGATCTGTTATGTTTATATGCACATTTTATGTACAGTATTAATAAATGTTTTCTCGTGTATTACTATCCGTGTTTGTGTGTGTGCTGCTGACTTGTTCTGCAAGGATGATTTTCTAATAGCTATCAAAGAATCATTTTGTGATTTACTGCTACAATTAATTGTCATGCACAAAACCCCTACAATTGTTTAAGTGTAATTGCAGTGGGAATGAAAGATTCCTGAGTTTGTTGGTTTTACACCTGGGGCACAGAGGTGTCTCCAGATGAAAGAAGTGTGAATTCGCAATGGAGGGGGTGAGACACAGACTCCATGATGCATTTGGCTTTCTTTGTTACCTTCTGTTTGTGAAGGATACTTAAGTTGATTTGTTTATTCCCAATTATTATGCCACTTATATTCACTAATTTACCCAGGCTATTACAATTACCGGTACTTATGTTGCAAAACCAGCAACTGAAGCAGTAAGTTAAGACACTTTCAATGAATGATTTGTAGAAAAGTGTAAGAATAGTTTTATCCAGTTTCCTAAGAAAGAGTCTCTATTGATCTTTTATATAGATAGTGTCACATTTGTCCTATTTTAGGTTTTTGTCAATGACCAGTCCCAAGTACCTGTAGTCATCGACAGTTTCAACAGGCTGAACAACGATTATAGTGGGTTGAGGGGGTGTTGTATTTTAGTAAAATCAATAACCAGTTCCTTTGTTTTTGAAACATTTAACTTTAGGGACAACTCATTGGACCAGTTAGTAAAATCATTTAGAATGGGCCCATGATGGTATTCTGTGTCCTTAAATAAACTGACCAGGTTTGTGTCATCAGCAAACGTAATTAGTTGTCTATCTGTGTGTTTGCTTATGTGATCATTAATGGACAAAATGAACAGCAGAGGGGACAAGACACAGCCCGGTGGTGATCCAATTGATGTGTAGCGAATATCAGATAAGCACTTCCCCAGTCTGACCTGTTGAGACCTGTTAGTTAGGAAGTCTAGCACCCACCTTATCAAGTTACCATTCAGGTTGAAGTACTTTGAGAGTTTCTGCGCAAGCAGCCGTGGTTGAATTGTATTGAAAGCGGAGATGTTGTGGCATAACCTTAAAAAAGCGGTTAAGGCTCGAAAACCCTCCAATGTGGCTGAATTACAACAATTCTGCAAAGATGAGTGGGCCAAAATTCCTCCACAGCGCTGTAAAAGACTCATTGCCAGTTATCACAAACGCTCAGTGACAAAGGTCACTGTGTTCCAGATGTTGAAAGACAAGATTTAACAATATGTGTATTGCATCATCTACTCCCCTCCTTTCCTTGTATGCAAACTGCAGGGTGTCAATGAGGGGTTTTGTGCTCTTCGTGATGTGTTGCTTTATTATCCTCTCAAGAGTTTTCATTGGGAGAGCAACCGGCCTGTAGCTGTTATGGCCACAAAGCTTGGCAGTTTTAGGAATAGGAATAATGATGGATGTCTTCCACAGAGAAGGAATGATCTGTAAGTTTAAGGGCATCTGAAAGAGAAAACTAAACTCTTTGGATCTTAAAGTTAAAAGGAATTCTTGGCCAGCATCCCACGTGCCCCAGCCATAGACAGGTAGAGCCAGATGTAGTCCATAGAACACAGTACCAGCAAAGCAAGAACCTTGATGAGTTTCATCATATCGTCGCTGATCATCCAGCACTTGAATGGTTGTCAGTGAGAAAAAATGTACGTAATAAAACATAGAAACATGAAAATAAATTAAAGAAATAAAATGTAGAACATCAAAATCTAAATAAAAAGTCAGGAAAAAGAGTAGAGGACAAAAATGTGCTGCCGGTCGCTACAGAGCAGCGCCCACCACTTTTAATGCAAATGTAAACCTGAAAAAAGCACATCACATTCACAACACTTTTTTAAATATATGCAGTATAAAACTAATAAGTCTAAACACTTTACAACTAAAATTCTATAATTGTAAAGATTATCCCAATGGGCCCAGCATTGACAGGGATTTGAAATGTCTGGTGACAGCCCAAATGCTTCCACCCGCCACGTTAAGCATTTACTGCACCTCCTGGCAGTTGCACAAAATAGTGCAGTCTGAAACAGGATATTTAAAAAACATACACACAGTACACAGCATGGTACATTGTGCTGAGGTGTGCACCGTACATTGCTGCACTATCCAGTGTACATTCTAAAGGATTGGATCTGTACATACACTTTTTACACAAGGAGGTATCGGAATATAGAACAAGCTAGAGTATAAAGCCATGTTATACTGGCTGCTGGAATCCTTCATGAAATATCCAGAAGAGAATTTGATTCAAGTGAATAAGATGGACCAAATATCCTCCTATTGTTATTACTTTATATTTTATTTTTCTTAAACAGGTTGGGGGGTTGCTTTGAGCTACATTTTGCTGTGCACTGCTGGCAATATGAGCAGATATGTTTTTTTTTTAAACAGCATACTTTTTGTCATGCATTTGCTTTACCTAAGTGGTTGTCGCTATAGGATGTAAACAATAACAGTTGGGCATTCTGTAAAGTGATTTCGTAAACCTAATTAATTGGGGGTAGAAAAGTCTCTGCAAATTAATGTTGCTATAACATTCAACAACAGCATGCAGGAAAAATTACAACAGACAGGAGGTCACTGCTACTTTTAACTCCTCTGTTTTATTATTAAAATATTACAGCCTGTGGTTTCTAGCTATTCTGCACGGTGCAAGTGTTTTTGTTGTGTCCTGTCTGGATTATTAAGAAAATGTGAAAGTGCTGTTCTCTCAATTAAAAAAAATGTGTAATAAGAAAACAATGACATTTCAGGCTGGCCTCTATTAGTTTGGGTTGAGCTGTAATTCACAGTTCCATGATCACTGTAAGCAACATGTCACAAAACACATTTTATGTGCTTATGTTTGACAAGACAAAAAAAAATGTGGCATACATGAAGGATAAGCACTTTCATAGACAAGAGTGTAAATAGCATAGCAAAAAGACATTTTCTTAATCTGGAGCAAGATATGACCACATGTACTGTATATCCATAAGTTAAATTCTGTAGCTTTATTTCCTGTGACCACATCAGTAATCACTGCATGTTTTTTTTAGCTTAATTTGGATGTATTTCTAATTATTATTTTAAAAGAAATTAAGGGCTCCAAGCCCATTTGGTTCTATTCAAATGTAATTTCTTTGCAAAACAAAGGAATAGCTTTTCATAAATAAAAATAATAAAATAAACACTTCACCATATGTTTACAGTATATAATATTAGGTTTTATACACATCCCCAGATTCCAAATTATTACTGGTTAAATAGTGTTCAACTAACTGATCAATTTTAAATTTGGAACACTGCTTATACAGAATGCATTTTTTGAAAAAAGAAGTCAGCTACATATTGTAGATGGACCTGTCACTCTTAACATTTTTAAATCTTTTTCTTGGAACAAGATCATTGATTTGAAACTTGCCAGATATGCTCAGCAATGTGAAATTTAAATTGCTCATAGTCCTAATAATTAAGGTGGGTAGCTGCGTCAGCATGCGCAAGCTGCAAAGAAACAAGTAATAGGTTTATTCCATGCTGAAAAGAGAAGAAAGAAAACAACGTTTCGGCTGTGGAGCCTTCTTGACAAACCTTCTTGACACACCAATGACACACCTGAAGAAGGCTCCACGGTCGAAACGTTGTGTCCTGATAATTAGGACTTTCGGAAACAAAAGTTAAATTTGTACAATATTTTTACAGGAAATGGCCTCATCTATGGCATTAAAGTCTGACTATGGACACAAGAAATAAGTAGAAATAAAATTTAAATTTTGGCCAGGCCAGTCCTCCTGTAGACCTTTTTCACTGTAGAATTGAAATGCAGTTACTTCCCTTTTTATATAAGTTATTGAAAGATGTAATACTGTATATCCCATTGACATAAGTGGGGAGAAACCGGTGTCATAAGCAAGGTATTACATTTTTTTTACATACTTTTTATTATATAGATGCAGGTTTGAAGAACAACTGGTTTGGTGCAGAAATTTTCATATTCTACTTTGCAGATTTACTCAAGCTCTCAAGTTGTTTGGGCATTCATTTCTTGATTATTGAGTAGACTGTGCTCCCATGGATGTGACTTTAATCTTTTTCTACTCTTCATCTGATCTGTGTATTTCGATGACTTTCTCTCTGACTTGCTTTGAAATCTCTTAAGTCTTCATGGTTGAATTCTGAAATTCTTGAAATTCAACACCTAACCGAGGAACAATACAGAGCCAATAAGTATTGTTATAGGGTTAGTAGTGGTAGATTAATGCCTAAGCATGTGCTAGAATTTTCAATGTCAAGGCAAACAACAAAGTTGAAAGTGGGGGCCCCTTATTTGTTAGCTTAGATATGGCAAACATGGAACACGTTTTGTCCACCAACACCATAGCTGAATGGTTAGAATATTTTAACAATTTAATAAAACCTTATCCTATGAACATATAAGCAAGAACAGATCATAAATATTCTGATTAAGGGTCATGAAAGCATTTTTAGTATCTAATGAAACAGAAGCACAGGCTCAGGCAATATCTGTAATCATGTGGAGAATGTGGCAAATGTTATCAGAAACCAAACTCTTTAATAAAGCTTGTTTGGACATGGTAAACTAATCTGGACATAAAAAACATCAATCTACCTTAGTACTGTATATAACTTGGCAACTAAGTAAATCACTTAAAAGTAATGATAGCATGCATAAAATGTGGGATATTGAACATTTGTAATGAAAGGAAAATGATATCAGTATTAACATCCTTCCAAAATACATTAATATTTCTAGAATATTAAAATCATACTTTCTTCAGTGGCTGTGTGTATCATATAAAAAGATGCCATAATTAGGATAAAAAATATATAGATACAATTAATAAAAGATTGCCAATAAATTTAGCCTTCATCATGTCCCGAACTGCTTCCTTTATCATGAGGTAAGGCATCTCTGTTATAGTTGTCTCTGTGGGGAAAAAATGGTGAAGATGGAAAAGATTTCAGAATCATAGTATACTTCCCCTAATCAAATTTAATGTCTAAACCATCTATTTTAGAGTAAACCATAAAAAATGTGGAGTTTACCTGCATGGGATCTACAGTATAAATAAGGCTTGTGCCAATTAAATTGCATTAATTCCTGTAAATGTTTCATTATTATGGAATCTCAAAGCTAGAACATTGCTGGGTCAACTGCCATTAAAAAGTATTTGGCCTTGATCTACATATACTGTAGGTAATTCACCTCAATGCCTAAGCAGTATATATAAGCAGAAGAAGCTGACCATGTGCTAGAAATCCAATTCAGGTAGCAGTTTAGTAATTTGACAGGATAATGATTTATGCAGTTCTGAGGCACATAGTTATCTTTTATGAAGCCTTTGGCTGCATAGTGTATCATTAATATTTGTTCACTAACCAACAGCTTTAATCAAGATATTCCACCAATTTAGCTTGCAGTTTAGCAGCCTCTGAATCATCTTATTTTCTAGAATGGAGATTTTTAAATCACAGTGGGATTACAGAAGGATTTAGTAAGCACCAGATAAAACAAATGTAGAGCAATTGTTATAGTCATTTGTGGCATGGTGGTGTTGTGAAATGGTGAGTGCTAATTAATATGTATTTCTATATTTCACATTGTCTGCTTGCTCTTAAAACACACTCTATTCACACCTGGTAGGAATAACACAAGCAATGGAAACACTAATGTAAACTCATTTAATAGATTGTGGGGTCATCAAGTGCAGCCAGTATTGGCTGTACCGTATGTGCTGTGGCATAGCACCTCTAGAATTGCTGTGGCATCAGCATCTAGAATTCTGCAGGAGGGATACTAACAGGGGGTTAATGTGTAAAGGTCCTTCAGAGCCATGCCACCCTTTAACAGAGACATGCCACAATTCCCTCCTCACCAGACTTGAGCTTTATTGAAAATTTGTGAGAATAACTGGGCTGATGTAAGTTATTTAGGAATCAGAAACCAGTGCTTGACCAGACTCTATGAGTGAGATGGAACTGAATCCCACAAGACAGCATCTGCAATGTAATGCAAAGCAATTTTTGTCCATGTACAGCATATATTCCTTGCAGTGGTGACTATAAATGCTACTAGCCTTTGATCAACAGAGTTGTTGACATGTCAGGATTAATCAGCATATCGATAAGTTCCTTTATGATAATAAGATTCTCAGAATCTTATAAAACTGAAACAATTATCTATAACAGAACTTGACAGAGACAATCATTTATCAAACGCATAGTAAAAACAACACATTTCATGTGTTTTGTGCTATCTACAAGAGCCTGACAAAATGTAGAGACAAGATTTGGGCAAATTAGCTTTACAGTATGTAAGATCAGTGTACAGTACATCATTTGTAAAATGTGTGTGATAGATTTTTTGTTCTTTTTCTACTTTCATGTAGAAGTTATTCTCTGCATATTAAGACAGATTAATACTTAAGCAGAGCTCTGTAAATTCAAGCCACGTTCCTCCTACATCATAGAACTCTAGGATAAAAAAACAGATAAAACACATCTTTATCCTCTTTCTCATTCTGTAGGTAATGCATGATTTTGGAATTCAAAAACAAAAGCAACCAAAGGCTACAAATTGAGCACTGTGAAATGAGAACTCCAAGATCTCTATGCATTGAAAGATAAATATTAAATATTTTTGGTGCACAATTAATCTTGATAAACAAGAACCAATTTATACTTCTTACAGGACTTTTCTAACAATATGAACAACAGAAAAAAAAAACTTCTTAGAACTGTTTCAATAAGATCTCCTCTGCAGACTATGTGCTCAAGAAATTTTATTTAGTAGAACATTTCTGCTTTGTATTTGATAAATGGCAACAGTCCTGAAGATTTCTGTCAACTGTAAATATGGTTAGTACTTTATTATCTTTTTAAAGTATTCAAATATGCAGTCCCTGTAGTGCTATAACCAGCTCTTCTTATATTGAGGTCATTGTATGAGAATTACGCAATTTGAACAAAATCAAGAATTTGTTTTTCGTGCTATTGTAGATCAATTTCAATAGCATGAACTTGAGAGTAACTGTGTCCCCTCAAGGGTGAGTAAAATATCGACCGGTTTCTCTTGGTATGGCAATTTAAAGGTTATTTGTTTATTTCACTAATCCTACTTAACATAAAAGCGATAGAACAAAATTTACGTTAGTTTGAAAGTGATTTGTGTGTTGACATTTGCCATCTGTCAGGAAGGTATATTTTTATTCTTGATTCTAACATTATATGTATTTAATTCAATTATCTATCAAGGGAACTGCTGCAAAATGCTACATGGCTTTAAAAAATGCATTTCATTTTATAAAAAAAGAATCTTCTCTCCAGTGCACAATGAGCATTCTTTCCAATTTCCTGAGCAGTGCAATAAGCCAATTCTGTCCATTAATTATTATAATAGTGCTTAGACTGGCAGCATTCTCCAGTGGACTGATAAACCTTTGCATAAACTAGAGTTATCACATATAGGAAGTGCTTAACAACTATACCCCGGATAAGGATATCTGCTAAGCTAATAAATAATAATACCTTTGTACACAAGCACATAAGTCAGGAGATAAACAAACCTTACTCTGCTTAGAAGACACTTTGGTGACAAAATATGAAATGTGGCTTTTGGATATAAATGAGTAAGTTTTGAAAAAGTAGATAATAGAAAAAGATGTAAGTGTTGATTGTCAGAGAAAAAAAATAAGAATTTAACTAGGCATATCATAAATTTCATTATTACTTCAAAAACAAACTCCTCAGAGCTGCTTAAATTATATGTAATTCTACTTTTACTTTTACTCTTTTTTTAACATTAAGCAACAATGCCAAATGTTTAGCTTTCTGTGTCTTAAATATATATATATGTCTGTTAAATTATGTGCAGGTTTCGTGTTAGAAGGAACTTTGTTAATAAAGAAAATTGTTTTGTTAGTTATAGGTGTGAAGTTTGAAGATCTTTTGAAGAATTTTTATGAAGGTTGTGCAACAAGTCAACTTGATAAGAATCATTTAATTAAAAAAGAAAAAACAGATCTGCAGCCCTTGAGGACTGAAGTTATCCTAGCAGCTATGCATTATCTCCCCAAAGTGAAGTCTACCCCTCATCCTGGTCTAGAGAAACTGTACAGACATAAATAAGTGTGCTGTTAGGCTGGCTATTGCTTTCTATTCTGAAATTCTATAATAGATGAGATTACAGTGGTGTTCCATTGTTGTTAGTTATGACAATGAGAAAAAAAAATAAGATAGACTTTATAATTCAGGATGGTGCAATTAGGTAGAAAATAACATAAAATATATAAGGTGTAAATTATTATTACACATAATGAATGAAATTGTCTCATGCTATGACACAGTGGAAATTACAGGGATCTATATGCTGTCCATGATTAGCAAAATTATGACAGGGATTCTCCTGAACAATGTCTTTTCTTTTAATGGAAAAAGAATGAAGACCTGCTAAGACTTTCCACCAAGGTGATCTAGTTTAGCAAAAAAAAGTTACAGTAAAGATTATCAAAACTCAGAATCATACAACTTTCAATAAATCTGAAATACATTTTTGAAATAATCTTTTCAATAAACGTGCCATTAATGGTGGCAATTGCAAATCTCAGAACCACCAGCAGAGAAAGAAAAGAAGGAAATTTGAGCTTGTAAAAAAACATGCCTTAAGTCAAAGCACTTTTACTTAGCAATCCAGAAACTGTCTGCAGAAGTAGCCATGGAAACAGGATAGGTAGCCAGGCTTTCTGTATGTCCTCAGTCTCCCTCAGTCCCAGACCTCAGCAGTTCCCAACCACACACTACCAACTACTTCAAAAGTCCTCCTTAGAAAAGAACACATAAGAAAGGGCTTCCATGGCTGTATGAAAAAATATCTGTGGAAAATTGAACAAGTAGTATAAAAATAATTCCTTGCTTCACTTATGCTTTTAGCCCATAGCTCACTCACAAAGTCCACCTGTGCTTTCCTGCCCATCAAGTCCCTCCTGCTCTCCACTGGAGCTAGTGTCTCCAAGTTAATCTCCCTCTCAAGAATCATCAGGAAGTGGCTTTCCATGGTATCTGAAAATCATGCCTATCAGCAACCCAGGGCACTATGGTTGCTGGTTCTTCCTCCACAGTTTGATGGGAAATGTACAGGCTGTTCCCAATAGCCAAGAAAAAGTTCACACCACAATTCACATTTTTCAGAAGAATACAAATAGCTTTTACCCAGGAACATCCCTTATACTTTATTGCAATATCAAAACTGTAACTCAGCACACAAACCTACAAAATGTTCTGAGATCCAGGACTTACGAAAAAAAGGCAATTAAAGCGTAACATGGGGATTCATTTTCAATCCTGTCTCATTCTGTGGTGTTAAAATTATCCCCATTCCATCCTATAAGAGTGTCAATATGTTTGATCTTGTCCCATGCCATCCTGTAATGCTACTCCAAAAAATATCCCTTCCTTTGTCATCTTGTGATATACTGGAAATATTTGGAGGTACCATTTTTTTCATGCAGTATGTATACAATTTACATTTGTACTATGTATAAATACCTTTTGCAAGTACATTCTAAGCCTGTTTTGATAAATTTTGCTGCATAAAATTATCTTACAACTATTTTTCTTCATCCACAAACCTTAACTCATTCCATTAGCCAATGTATATTTATTTTACAGTAGTATGTAATTAGAAGTTTAGATTACCTCACTCTAAAGAAGAACAATTTTACATAATGAGAAAACTATGATAATAACAAAATATGACCACAGCCATTGATTTACATATTGAAGACAAGACATTTTCTTCATTCTTTGCTGTGCTTGAACAATGTCCCTAAAATATTACCTCATAACATACAGGTATCTGCCAAAATAAAAGAAAGACCAACATAAAGTGTCTTAATACAGCATTGGGCCACCATGAGCTGCCAGAACAGCTTCATTTTGCCTTGGTTACAAGAGTATGGATCTCTTTTGGAGGGATGCAACACCATTCTTGCACTAAAAATTCCACCATTTGGTGTTTTGTTGATGGTGGTGGAAAATGTTGTCTCAAATGCCCCTGCAGAATCTCCCATAAGTGTTCAACTGGGTTGAGATTTGGTCACTGGGACAACCATGGCATATGATATACATAATTTTCATGCTTACCAAACAATTCAGTGACCACTCAAGGCATGCGGATTGGGGAACTGTTATCCTGGGAGATTCCTCTCCCATCAGGACAGAAATGTTTATAGGATGAAGGTGATCCAGACATCACTCAGAATGGCTTTGTATTTATTGACATTTACCTTGTCTTCTAAAGGGCTGAGTGGACCTAAACCATCCCAGGAAAATGCACTCAACACCTTAACCCAGCAGCTAGAACCCTTCGCCATGGTAAACAAGTACTTGAGCCTGTAGGGTTTTTTTGGTGTATGTCACACCTGTACTAGCCTGCTTGTTGAGAACAGGGTGAAGGATGACTCATCTGACCATGTAACTTTTTTTCACTGCTCAGTAGACCACTGTCTGTGTTCTTTGCACCACTTTACTCCAAAAAAGTGCATTTGTAGGCATGATAACGGGTTGGTAGTTCAGGTGGGTAGCTGCGTCAGCATTTGTAGGCTGCAAAGGAACAAGTAATAGGTTTATTCCATGCTGAAAAAAAGAAGAAAGAGAACACAACGTTTCGGCCTTGGAGCCTTCTTCAGGTGTGAGAGAGACAGGGCAGTAGGCAAAGGTAAAGTAGCGGGAGAACAAAGGTTGGGAGGGAGGAGGAGTGAGAGGCGGGAACAGGGGACAGAAAGAGAGGCCAATCAAGAGGTGTGAAGTCAGAATGGGTGCAGAGAGGTGTGAAATGAAACTTCCAATGAATGGAGAAAATTTAAAAGAACAGTAATCTGTCGTTAAGGGAAGGGAGAATGTGTGATCCTAGCTGCAGAGTAATTTTAGTTTCGGTGGTCTCTCTGATGTATGAGTTCGGAAAACCATCTTTGAGAACACAGACAGAGAGATTAGAGTGGTCGTGGCCATCAGAGGTGAAATGAGAAACAATGGGCTTGGAGAGATCTTTAATCTTCACAGCCCTGACGTGTTCTCTGAAGCGGTCTCCGAGTCTCCTTCCTGTTTCTCCAATGTAGATGGCTGGGCATTTACTGCAAGAGATACAGTAAATAAGGTTGCTGGAGGTACAAGATGCTGTCTGGGTGATCCGGAATTGTCCTGAGGGGCCTTGAATGAAAGGGGTTTATGCACTGCAACACGACTATAGTAACCCTCTCTGCAGATTGTATTTGATGAAACTGCTTGTTTATGCCTTAGATTGGCATTTGTAGTCAGTTGATTAAGAGTGTTCGTCTGTTTTGCCATGCATCTTGAATGGAAGGACATCAAAGACAAGGAGTGTGCGCTTTCATCCACAGTTGCCTGCAACTGATGTCTTTCCCTCAGACTTCCATGCCAACATCACTTTAGCCACTGTTCCTCATGTCACATCAACTAGTAGAGCGGTCTTCATCACTGAAGCTCCTGCCAAATGTGCCCCATCAATCACCTCTTTTAAAGTCACTGAGATCTCTTCTTCTAGTAATGGTAGCCAAAATAATGTGCTACTGGGACTGCCCAGCATTTTCATGACATGACCCTAAGCATTAGAGGATGTTAATTGCTTTATTAACTCAGGAAACACACCTGCTTTCAATTTACTTTATATCCTTATTTACTAAAGTGTTTTCTTTATTTTGACAGTTACAGTACCTGTGTATCATGGAGTGTTGCCTTCATCTTCACTGCCTTTTACAGTTACATTGTGATTATGTGAATATACAAGTGAAATATTACCAAATGTTACATAAATGTTAAAATGATAGTATAAGTATTCTTTAAATTTTCAGAGTTTACCTGTTCCACAACTTCCTTCATGCTGTATAGTGTTCTTTTGAAGCACTCTATGGAATCTAATGCAGTGCACTGTAAAATTAATGTACATCTTAACATTTAATTTAATTTTAGTTAGAAGTTTTTCTTTTGCCCTTAAAATTAGAATACCTTCTGTTAAAATTGTATAAATTAAACTCCAGTCAACTCAATTAGCATCAGTCAAAAACTAATTGGCCATTTTTGGCACAGGTTCTAGAATGGGCTATTGTTTAGTTTAAAAACAATATTTGTTAAAAACCCTGTAAGAACCATTGAAAATCTGGGATCAGATCAATGCATCGTGCATAATACAGAAGCTAGTTTGATATCCATTCTTATCTTACCATAGTTCAGTGCTTTCTTGGATACTATTCGTCATATCATCTTATTTACTAGATTTGAGAGTGCTGTTGATTTGATAGATCGACTATGACATGGTTTCAATAGGGTATTATCCCCCCTCCTCACTAAAATGAAGAACCTTCCTTTTCGGTCCCTTTTTTCTTAGTATCAATATGTTCATATTGGCTGTAGTACAGTGGCACACTGGTTAGCATCCATGTTCTAACAACTTTATCCCATACTGGGTAATGAGGGACCTGGAGCCTATCCTGGTAAGAAAGGGGCACAAGACAGGCAGGATACACCCTGGATGGAATGACAATCCGTCACAGGTTACACAAATGAGTAAACACTCATCCCAGGGCCAATTTTTCCAGAAGCCAATTATACCAGTATGTGTTTGGACTAATGGAGGAAACCCACGCAAGCACAGGGAGAACATAATGTACAGTACAAACTCATGTACTTTATGAAACTAATTACTGTACATGTATATCAAAAACTTTTATTTAAAGTTTTCATTTAAATGCTAACCAAAGACTAACCTGGCATATTTTATACATTATTTACTAAGCCCTTTAACTGGATAACATCAGTTTGTCTGTTGATAAGGAATAATTAATCAGACTAATCAGTCCAAGTACTCAGATCTTGATGTCACATTTGATCCAAGTCTTGCATT
Source organism: Lepisosteus platostomus (assembly GCF_059453375.1). Classification (NCBI taxonomy): domain Eukaryota; kingdom Metazoa; phylum Chordata; class Actinopteri; order Semionotiformes; family Lepisosteidae; genus Lepisosteus; species Lepisosteus platostomus. The sequence goes on from NC_142613.1 coordinate 15,176,955, forward strand.
TAAATTTTATGTTCATGTTGTGAAGTTACATTTCTTCCTTTATATAATTTCTTGGAACCATTTCTCTCCATATCTAATGCAGAAAAGCCAACACAATCATTTTTTTTCAGCCTTGATTACTGATAATGCAGGCAATAGCTCAAAAGCCCAAATATTGTATTTTATTTTCTTTACTTTTCTGCTTGGAATTACTCTTTACTCGTTCCTCTGCAGACAATGCATGCAGACAAAGATTCATTCACAAATTAGAAAGTCAGTTATCACTTGTTTTGCTATGTTTAATGTATTGTTTAAAACAGTTTACCCATGTGTTTTGAATTGCTTTTTTGCTGCTTTGCGTTGTTGTAAAACTCCTTGAGATGATGTGTCATCAAGTCCACTAGAGGAATAATAATCTTTATTTTATCTGACTCATCGGACAGTAGGCTAGTTTGACCTCAGGGACATTCTTTCTTGAGCTATAAAGATAGAACATGTTTTAAACTTGATAAAAGGTCAGATGCAGCTATCACCATTCTCATCAGTGACTACCCAGTAGTGCCATTCAGTAATGTATGTTATCCTGCAGATCCCCACACTGACTATACTCTGGCTAACTATGCCAGTACAGGACAATTTAGTGAGATTTTGTAGAAAACCCTTCATGTTCATACTATAACACATTAAACAAATCAAATAAACTGGCAAATTATCTGTATTACTAATTTGTAATACATTAGTATTCTATTTCTTTTTTTCCCCATTAAGTAATTAATGGGAAAAAAATTGAGGTTAGATCTCGATAAAAATTGTGGTAGTTGTACTGTCACACTATCAAGGTTTTTTACAGTACTACAATACAAGTTGAGAGCATTCTTGTCATATTAACTGAAAGTGTTAGAGGGATTTGATTCTTTGCATTGTATTTTGCTGTAGGTTTATCACTACCAAAACCCTCTGCATAAAGTTGTTAGATCGTATTGCTCATTTTCCAAATGTATTAAAATGTCAAGGTGCCCTTTTATCTGCCTGTAATTGAAGCCGTACTGTGTCATAGTCACAGATTGTCAGTGCCTACACGCACATGCCTTAGCTCACAGTTGTGCTACAAAGAATAATAAATCCCAATTCTTTCCTCGCAAATCATACTGACATTGACCTTTAAAAGATACGTTACAGTCTGATGCTTACAAGATGTCGCTGTCCAACAACCAATCACACATACACCCACATGTCCACACTCAAGTTGTAGTAGTTACTATACTTGTATATCTTTCAGTCTAGTTTTTTAATGTACGTTAATGTACAGTTAATTAAACAAGTTCCAATAAGAAGAATAGAATTTACCCGATGTTAATTAGTTTTAGATTAATTTCTTCAAAAGTGTTGATATCACAATTTTTTTCCTGCATCTTTTACCCAAAGCTGGCCATAACCATTGCTCCAGGACTGAACAAACACCATTTTGCAAATGGCACCCTAGCAAACTGCTGGAACAGGCTTGTATTAATTAAACAGTGTTAATTGCCTAAGTACTATGCAGCGCAATCTCATTATCTAAAGCACAGCTGGTTCACACCAACATCCACAATCTGCTTCTCCGCATGGTATATCAGACATGGAACATCAAGCAAGATGTTCTTGCAAATTCTTTTTCAACTTTTTTATGTTCAGATTAATGTGGCACTCGCTACACAAGGGCAGGTGCAAGATCACACGATGTATTCTTTATGTGAATAAAAATCAATTATCAGATAGTGGAGTGTCCTCTTTTATAATTAATAAATTATTATTATTTTAAAAAATGAAAAAATGTGTCCCTGTCCAGCTTTGCATGTGAAGGATTTCAAAATATCATGGAAAAAGCTCAGACAGTTGTGGTTTTCAGGACTATTCCAGGATATGTTTCCAGGACTATTGCATTTTATTGCTGACCCGGATTAAGATTCTTAATCTGTAAATGAACAACAGCATAAATATGAGCAATCTGTATCCAAAAGATTATTAACTAATTTATTAATTTTAGATTTTTGTTTCAGTTTAGCCCCTCAAGTGTAATGAACACTCCATCATGTTTTCATGGTAATTAAGGCCATTGGTAAGACTTTAGATTAGAAATGATAACTCATATTTATAAATGTATAAATTACTAATAAATAATTAATAATAATTTACATAAATGATTATAATAAACAGCTTCTACACTACAAATGCATGTGTTAGTAATAACCCCTATTGCTCACTCTATTCTGAATCATACCCTTACCCCTAACCCAAACCACAGGATTAGGGACATCATAATACAGTATGTAGGAATGTTTCTAACATAATTAATCATTTTAATAGATTGTTTATAGACAGTTATAATGGTGACCTGAAGTTTGACCAGATGTTTTATGGAATAACTACTTGGTGAAAACCTCATTAGAAATCAAATATTATTTGATATTAAACTAAAACATTTTCATGTAACCAATAGTGTATTTCAATAGACCACACATTTCACACTATGAATATGCAGTGTATACAGAATGTCAATTTCCTGCAAATGGATGTGGTGGTGACTTGAGTCGGTTTCCATCAATCTGCTTTCCACAAGGATATGGCCACTTAATATTGTTATTATTTCAATATATTATTTAGAGACATCTATTAAAAAGTGATGCATATCAGTAAACCACATCAAAGCTGTTTGTGTAATCAAGTTACACAGCCATTATTCTTCTGAGCATTCATAAGCAGCTGGGGCTGTTACCTAATATGAAAATATTTTATGTACACAGCACAAATTCTACAGGTATTTTTGTGTAATGAATGTTATAAATTTTATGCATTGTAATTTTTCACAGCAGCTGTGCATATGCAAGTGATTCAGTCTGCATAACTTTAGTTGGAATTGCTCCTTGAAAGGGTGATAATTATTGCCCATATCAAAATATTTTTAATAAAATATTTTGCACTGCAATTAACCAAGACCTTTAAACCATTTGCATTTCACTCTACTCTGTACATATTCTAAGGGATTATCCGTTAAGCATGCAGTGCATACATATGGGATCTGTAGACTGAATACATGGTTTGCCTCACAAAATAAGAGTCCAGTTCAGAAAGGGACTCATGTTCTTTCTAGTCCATATACTATAACCAGGAAGAGCTCTGGCCTTATGAGATGCTATAAGTCTGGAATGGACTTTATCTTTAGTTGAATTTGAAATTCAGTATACATTCTGAGCTTATGCTACTTATGCTGTATAATTGTGCCAGTGATATTTTTTTTACTTAGGGTGACAATTGAAGTGTTTTGCTTAGGGCAAGGGTGCAATATCACAGCGTATTAAAAAAAGACTCATTATGTCTACTTTGTTGTAGATTAAGTGAAAGCAATAAAAAAATGGTGTAGAAAATATTAGTTTTGTTAAGATTTGGAATTTTGCTGCCCCGGCACTAATACCTGCTTGCAGAGAGCCTCATGTGGCAGGTAGGGTCATGCGTACAGATGTGAAACAATAGAACAAGGATTTAAACTTAAAAGAGCATACTAAAAATAAAAGCAGTTTACCTTTTGGAAAGGAGCCTTGGAGCTAGGCTTCTTGTTTAACTAAGACCATTTGAAATGTACACCTTAGAGTCCTTGAGATTGGTATAGAAAAACTACATTCTTACAATAAAAAAAACAAAAGATGCAACTTAATAAACAGTTAAGATACTAAAGCATTGTATTTTGTTTCCTAAATAAAATCGGTCATCTTCCTGTTTCACAAAAATGTATGTGTGACTTCTACAGTACCTGAAGAAGGCTCCATGGCCAAATCGTTGTGTTTCCTTTCTTTTCTTTTCAGCATAGAAACCTGTTACCTGTCCCTATGAAATATATAGTTGTTGTTGGATTTTCATATGATAAAAAGCTGGTTTAATAAAAAAATGGACTGTGGTGGGAGTACTTGTGGTGGTAAAAAAAAAGTGATTAGTTTTAAGCAGTGATCTCTTATCTATTCTAGATACAACCATTCCAGTATTTCCCAAGTTCTATTTTCTTTCTGAAGTTAAAAAGAAACTTTTAACAATGTCATCTTCAATTCTTCCTTATGCCATTTATAATGGATGTTGGGGTAAGGACTTTGTATCTAAACTTTTAGGGGTTTAATGTGATTGAATAGGAAGTATTTAAAAGAATAAAAAGAGGTCAATGTGTCTTCCCTTTTATGTACAGTATTCATCAGAGTACTATTCTGTTTTCCTCATCAGGCAATTTCATAAAAGACACTACCAATCAGGCATCTAAAATCTCTTTCAATAAAATGCTTGTTGCAATGTTGACAAAAGAATGGCAAGACATTTTCCCGCATGACTCTAATTTTTTCTTTAAATATAAAACTAATGGACGTCTCTTGTAATGAAAAACTTGAGTGAAAAAAGGGACAAGTGAAGTAGCTCTCAACATGCAGAGCTGAGGGTCAGATCACACAAATTGCACTTAAATAGAGGGGTCGCATTGGAATAGGGAGGACTTTAGAAAAAATCTGAATTTTGTCTAGTCTGTTTGGCCTTTGTCAAGAGACTGCAATTTATTGAATTGCACTTCTCGAGTACAAAGAGAAAAATAGAGCGCTGCAGCCTGAGAAGGGAGAATTAGAGGTGTCACAATATTCATTTCTTTTCCTCAAGCCATTAAACCCTACCAGACAGTGCAGTGGGGGGAAAATAGACCTGTGAGATATCCTCTTTCTTTTCCATATGTTGATGTTTTCAAAGATTTTTCAAGAAGGCAGGTAATCATAAGCTGCTGATCTTCTGGTAAATTCTTTCTAATTACATATCACTCTATTATGGCTAACTAAAACAAAAACAAAAAAGAAAGGGTAGTAAAGCCAGAAGCTCTATATGTGCAGTAGATTAAGTAGATTTACTCCACATATCCTGAACTTCTCCAGATTGTCAGCATTCTTTTTCATTTCCTGAATATAAATGAATTTCCCCAAAAATTGGGTTCTGCTGTGCTCAGTTGTAAAAAATGTGACTCTCTTGGTGATCATCCTGTTTAATGAGGTTTGTTTTAAATGTAACTATTGTTCTGGATGTTTCATGCATTCAAGGCATCTATTTGTCTTGTTTTCTTTTTCATGCAATTGTTCAGTGCTCTATAAAGCATATTATTTATTAATGCAGGATATTGTTCCTTTAGTTTAACTTGTAAATCATGGTGGATTCCATGATACATTTCCATCAAAAGTGCTTTAATCAATTAAACTCTCCAAGTCAACTAAGGTGAAGTCAGGACTACTATATTTTTAATAAAGGTTTTAAAAAGCATAAATAGAACTGTACACAACTGCTCATCTGTGAGAGTAAACACCAGATTATCCCAAATCCTATCTTAGATTTCAGTAAAGCCCTGTGCTTGTCAAACAATTCTTAAGTTATGCAGCTCTTGTTATGAAGCCAAAAAGCATATAAATAAATCTATTGAATTAATGTAGGAGTAATTTGTACAACAGAACCTATTACTTGAAAAATTGAATAGTCAATATGCAGCATTTTCTCAAAGATAAATTTGAAATATCAAAGAATCTTTTAGCTTTCCTCTTAAGATAAGTATTTTTCATTTCACATTTTCATTTTTAAATGTACACTTAATGGGTATTTTTCATTTCACATTTTCATTTTTAAATGTACTCTTATTAATGTATATGATCAGTAATATACTATTTGTGTATTAAATACTGTACCTAATAATATTAGGTACCTAATAATATTACTGTCTAAAGTTTGACAAAACAAAATTACACATACTGCATGGATACCTCTAGAAATAACACCTGCTTATATTTTGTGTTTTATTATTTTTACTTGCTTCATTAGAAATAAAAGTGTGCAAATAGCAAATTTAGCTTTAGAATGTAAGGGAAAATGTTCAGAGTTGCTTTGATACAGTACTGTATGTCCTACTAAAAGTGCAGTGCCATGCTCCAAAATAGTTTTGAAAGTATTTTCTTTAATGATTTATCTGGAATTGTCTTTCATGCCTACTATAATGAAGCTGATATAAACTTAGTTTTGATATATTTCTTAGTGTTTGAGCGTTATTGTGAAAAGAGTAGAAGAAACAGTTTCACTTTAACATTTCTCTATATCAGAAAAGTAAGCTAACAGTTCTTTTGAAAAAATGATGACAGAACTAAACAATTGGTTCTGGAATACCAAAGCATGGATGCGTGGTGACTCCTTCACTGCTCTTCATTGCAGTTTATTGTGCTACGTCACTGTGAAAACAGATTGAATTGTATGTGATCAGAATGAATTCACGTAATAAAAACTGGAAGAAACCATGGAAGGAAAATGTATGATAGTAAAACTATGGGAAAATTGCTAAAATACCCTCATGTTACAAGCAGACAATCTTTCATAAGGGTGACTGCAATTTAAAATCAATGTGTAATAAGTCTACATATTTATTTCTTACTGTTGTTTTCCATTAGAGGATTTAGCCATTTAGACTCTATTTAGTTAATTGTATTTTATTGTCATGTTTTCTTCTGCAGATCTTTCCAACATGCTTCAGTAAATGTAGATTAAGTAGTTCTATAGAATAACTGTTCTTGTGTGGCACAGAATTCTGATATGAATTAAAAGAGAGTGAAAAGGATATCTTATTCAACAGCAATGTAGCAGAATTTGTTGACTCAGAAAATACCTCTCCTCCCAGTTGTACAGTGGTGCTTTAGGGGGTGGTCACAAAGGACCCCCCTGTATCCTTTGTGTTTGCTTTCATAAATGAGGTTTTAATCTGACTGCCAAGGTCCCTCTGGCTTATAACAATGTGTTGACAACCCGACCTGAACATCATTACCTGAGCAAATGTTTACCCCATTTTAGGCTGTGAATAGATTCTAATCCCCATTAGTAAATAACATACATTGTAGTTATCTTTGGAATTGCTCAAAGAAAAAAGAAAACATCATATGAACCTCTGAGGTACACTGAAAAAGGTTAAGCAATCTTGAAAGAAAGTATAGCCTAGAGTTACATCGGCCTGGAAATCATGAGATACACAGAAAGAAAAGAGAAATATCATTCACAAGCACACACAGTTTCTATAAATATCCAATTTCTTGACATACAACTGAAGTCTTATTTGGCACAAGAGCAAAATAATGTAAGGCAAATTTGACATGTTTTGTGTTACTCCTGAGGTTCTGTCTGAACGTTGCATGATGAATCTTGATTATGCAATTGAACGTAAGCTGCATTGACTTTCTTAGGTTTTTTTAGGACCAATAACAAATCTGGGCATGTAGAATATTAATTAAGTCAATTGGGTGCCACTCAATTGTGGTGAAGGTGAAAAAATATTATTTTGATTATAAAGTAGAATCCATCCATATTGTAAATCCTTTTCTAATACAGGGCCACAAGGGATCGAGAGTCTATCCTGGCAAGAAATGAGCACAAGGCAGGATTAACCCTGGACACAACACCAGCCCATTGCATAGCTCAATACAATCACATCTTCAAAACCATCCTTTTAGAACAAACACAGAAGGCCTTGAAATTTGTAACCTCACTTGACACTCACTTGTCCAAGAACCTATGTTTATGTACAGTACACAGTTTTCCTGTGGTCTTTTTAGCAATGGGCACAAGTTATGCATTGAACTGAAAACAATGAATAATCAGCAAACAACGTTGTTGTTAGCTACAAAGGATTTCTAGGAATTGTACTCCATTGCCAATGGTCAATCAAAACAAGTTTTCTTTAAATGTTCACCAATTATTTCTAAATGCATTGAGTCCTGTTACATTTCAGTAATGTCTTAGACCTCCCTTTTATATCATGCTGAATTGCTATCCCTATTCTATCATCCTGAGGCATGCTTTCTGTTATACTATGAAAATATCAGGCACCCAATGTGTCAGATATAGATAATAAAAGAAATATTCAACTTAAAATAAATGTAATACCTTACCAGAAAAGACCAAATTACAGCTCTACCCTTCCACTACTGACAACATATCCTAATCTGAAAGAACATACTTTGACTACTGAAGATGTACAGTACTGACGTCTTTTCTGAAATGATAAGCAAGACAGAGCTTGGCATGCACCTGAACCAAGAATATCACAGAAAATCAATTAGATGGTAAAAGTAGCACTAGTAGACAAGGATGTTGAACTCTTCTCTAAAGAACAAAGATTCAAATAAAACTAAAATAAAAATAACTAATAGAATAAAAAGAGACAGAAGGTACTGTATAGTTCCTCATATTAGACTTTAAACCAAGGTCTTGGCTACTTATACTGTAGATACTTAAGGTGTAGCAGATTGCCCTGCGATAGGACAAAAAGACAACTACTACCACTAGTAGGGACAGCTATGGTGATATGTCGCTAATCATCATCATCATCATCATTATCGGAATTTAAATATTCGAAGTTTGGGTTTTTATATAAGACAATTTCAATTAAATTTTATTTGTCATTATACTTACACGGGTGCATAGTATAAGTGAAAAGTGTTTCTCATTAGTCACTCAGGTGCAGTATATAAATAGAACAGAAGACAAGACAATAGACAGTAACAAAACAACAGTAACAGTGTAATCAAAACTGTGCAAATACGCAGAGAAAAGTATACAACAGGACCAAAATAGTGCAAAAGTAATTCAGGGAACAGTGCAAAATTTGTATTGAGGTACTGTATGAGGCTGTGCTGCTTGTTAAGTGTTTAAAGATGAATTGAAAGTGGGTGAGTCAGAGGAGTCTGTTTGCTCCTCTGTGTCCAGTTGAAGGGCTTGTAGCCAAAGCATTTAGCAGGGCTTTAAGTAAACCATTCTCTACCATTACTTAATGTGTTTTTCTTTATTAATTTTGAGAAGTTATGTCAATAAGTTTTGCTCTCTTTTTTTGTATCTGGTGTATCTTAACAGAATTGCCAAATAATGTTTTTATACAGTACATTATACTGTATTTATATTGGTGATACCATTTGGAATCACCATTTTTGTGGTTTTCATGTCTCAGCTATAAAACCCTGCAAATGATTTACCAGTTGAGCCACTCAGGATGCCCTGTGTGAAGGTTACTTGAAGGTTGAAGAACAAAGCTACCTAGAAGAGGGAACTTCTGCACTGATCCGGTAGTTTTTTATTTCTGCCATTATGAGAGCAGCCTGTGCAACTTGGCTGTCACATGTAGCCTACGTGGGTGCTGCCATTTTGGATGAAGTGAGTTCATATATTTCCAGTTAAATTTTTCAAAGCAAAGTGAAAAAGGGCCTTCACCAATGCAGTGCAGAATTTTGTTAAGAAAGTTCAAGTATCATTAGTCATAATGATACATGATCACATTGAGCAACAAAGCTTCCTCTGGCTTTTAAATACATCTTCCCTAGCCTGGGGAAAGGAAGTACAGCCTTGTATTATGTTAAACTCTGTCAATTATATGGTAAATTATTTTTTGTTCAATGCTCAGGTATTTCATCATTTCTATAATTTTTTGACTGTTCTGATGAATTAATCAAACTATTCTGTAGCACAGTAACTTTGGTTCAATTTAAAGAAAATTAGACCCATCCATCCATATGGGCTATTCAGGAAACCAAATTTTAAACTGAAAATTAGTGATAGTATAGTCCAATGACCTTCCATTAATCCATTTTCTAAACATTTTATCCAGTACAGGTCTGTGAGGGAGCCAGTGTATTACTTGGCAAGCAATAGGTGCAAGGTAAATACATTAAATTTTGCTCATGTTTTACATGACAGGGCAGTAAGGTGGTGCAGTAGTTGGTTTGTATCACTGCCTTTCAGCTCTGGGGGGCCTTGGGTTCAATACCAGTCCTGGAGTACTATCTGCATTTAGTTTGTATGTTGCCCCCATGTTTGTATGGGTTTTCTCCCTCAGTCTAAAATCATGCTGTTAGGTTAACTGGCGTTTGGAAAATTGGCCCTAGGTGTGAGTGTATGTGTTTGTCTGTCGGTATGTCTGCCCTGCGATGGAATGACATCCTGTCCAGGGTGTACTCTACTTTGTGCTTATTGCTTGCTAAATCTCCCGCCACCCTGAATTGGAAGAAGCAATTCGAACATAGATGAATGGAATTTATTGTTTAAATTATGATGGATATAAACTATAGTGGGGTTACGACCTAGATCTTCCATATTACAGTACATTAAAGTCCATAATAAACGGTATCTAAAATTTCTAAAAATAAAGGCACAAATTAGGGCTGAAGATCCCTAATTTGTTTAATAAAATTATCTGTAGTCCTGTTAGCCCCAGTAGCCTTTAGTACCCGATATAAACCTGAAGGCTTTATACAACAAATCATATTACTGACATACTGTATAAGCCAAGGGGCATGAGGGTGAGTATTATTGCAAATAATAGTATATACTGTACAATAATCAGTGTAAGATCAGGGGCTATGTATATTTACTTGTAAGATCTCTCTAGAAACAACAGCATGCCCATTCTTATTACAATTCCTGTATTTATGGGATGATAAAAATGAAATTTGGTGATGCAAAAGGGGAACAAAATACTGTATCAGCATCAATATCTAAATTTGCCTTCTGGCTCTTTCATTAATTTCCCATACAGTCTATTACTTGTTGGACATATACGTAAAACAAAACAAAAGTGATTCCTCAATTTGGACTGTCGAAGAATAAAAATGATAAAAAGTGGCACTATAACAATACAAGAAAAGATAAACAAATCCTGATCAGAAAGTCAAAACATATTCCCATTGGTGAGATATAATGAATTAATTCATTTTGTGAATTATTATTAATTCATTTTATTATGGGGACCTGTATTAAAGCCAATACTCTTCATTCTTTTCACCATTAATCTAGAGTCTTGCATATCTAGTAAAGTGGCAAAGTTTACATATGATACAGAATTAGGAGGATTAGCAACAAAAGACATTCTAAAAGGTTTATATAGAAATTGAGACTTGACAAAATCCTGGAAGAGTTTTACATGCAGGGATTTACAGTATATGTACATGTACATTGGAATTCTTATCTGTTATGTCCAATCTCTCAGGACATAACAGACAACACCGCACAATGTAGACAGTACATTACAAAATGGTAATAATAAATACTAACAGCCAGAACAATAAATATGTTGTAGAGAACAATAAATATGAGGTTGTGAAAAACATACATGGTAGTGCAACTCAAAAGTGCTTAGTTCTGAGGCTTTGCACAGTTAGCTCTTAAGGCAGTAGAGTAGGAGCTGTTCTTAGGCCTAGTGGTCTGTGCTTTAATGATGTGGTATCATTTAGCAGAGTGCAGGGGGGAGAACAGTTTGTGGCTGGGATGGTTGGGATCCTGAATGATGGATTGGGCTTTATTGCGACAACGGATGGTGCAACTCACATCCTATAATCCTCTGTGCTGTTGCTACAACCTTTTGTAGTCCATCTTTGTCATGCATGGTAGTATTACTGCACCATACAGTGATACCACTAGTGAGGACATTTTCTATAATGAATAAGTACACAGAAAGGGGGATTATGTTAACACAAGTCATAAAAAGGCAAATGGAATGGTGGTAAACATACTTGTATAAAGTTAAAAACTTCATTCCATCTTCTAGCTGCTTTGTTCAATACAGGGTCATGAGGCACTGGGCAGCACTGGGGCCCTGGGTTCATATCTGAGGTAATATCTGCATGAAAGTTGTATGTTCTCCCCATATTTGCTTAGGTCTCCTCCAGTTGCTTTGGATTACTCACACAGTCCAAAGAAATTTTAATTGAATTCTGAAAAAAATGTCCCTAATGTGAGTGTGTCCATGTCTGTGTCTATGTGGACCCTGTGTTGGACTAGCATACTGTCGAGGGTGTATCCTGGCTTGTGTCCATTGTTTGGCAGGACAGTTAAAAGCATATAATATAAATCAAGGCTTGTTATATTAAAATTGCACAATATACAAATAAAAACTCATTTAGTATATTTATTATGTACTTGTCTATGGCGGAGGATTTTCCTGTTCAGGAAGACTACAAGTGGACTTGTTGCAATTATTCAAAAGCTTCAAAGGCATTTGCACAGTTATCCCAAAGGTTTTGGGAAATATGAACCAAAGGACATAAAGTGTAAACTACAGGGACTGTATTTAACACCGAGAATGGGATTCTGGATAAGATCCTTACATCATTTATCTACTAGCAACCACACAGGCAAGATGCACCAAATAGCTCCTCTTGTTTGCAACCTTTGAAGAAGTTCAAATGGTGATGAAATTGTTATTTCATATTATTTTACGTATACCGCATCTCACTGTGCTGTGCTGAAACATTCCTTTTAATGTTACACCCCACTCTCTGTTGCTGGTGCTGATAAAAAGTATCTAAAAGAGGATGGTTGCTTAGTTACAATCAGTTACTTAAGGTCTTTGCTAAAAAATAAGACGTTTTATACTGTTGTACTTTTCTACCCTTGTTTCACAAATATTTTTTTTTAAGTAAGCAGAATGTGCAACCCTGCCTTGTGTAAGAAGAGGTATAAATGCTTTGTGAAAGCTGTGACTTTTGGAGTTTGTGTGTGGAACTTTCCAAAGTCTCTCTCCCCTGCATGCTTGAGTATAGAACTGTTTTTTTTTTCCTGAACTCTGAGTTATCCATCTTTTGTGAGGTTCTTCACCTTTTTTATGTTTTTATTTTAGCCAAAGCACATGGCACAGTGGCAGGACAGTCCATGTCTGGGTTTTTAATGTTCTTGTGTTGCCATGACTTTGCTCTGCTCCAGCATCCCACTTCTTACCAAAAGACATGCTAACTAGGTTAATCTGAGTGATACTGTCCTCTTGCACACTGTGAAATACTGACATCTTACCTGGGATAGGCTTTGTGTGTTTGTGCCCCTTACCTGGAGTAAGATGTTTTTTAAGTATTGGTATTATCAAAAGCAGCTTATAGTGATTAAAATGACTAATTTTTAACAGATCTATTTGAACTTATTACAGATCTGTTTTGCTGTGTTGGAGGCATTTTGGTAACATACCTTGCTCAAGGATATAGCAGCAACATTCCCAACTGGGATTGGAACAAATGATCCTACAATCAGTAAGCCAGAGTACAAAGCACTGCTCCACACTGTTGCTGATTACCTACTATACTGTAGATTTCCACAGATCTACAGTAGGTCACCAATTCAGCTTAAGAAGGAACCCAAACTCCTTGAAAATAACTAGGATCATCGTCAAATGAATGAACAAGTTTTGCTGGTTTTTACTGCTGATGACACTGTGTGACTAAAAATTGAATGGAAAAAATCCACTTTCATCTCAAAGAGAATAATCCGTTTTCTCGTGACACTTTGTTTTTCCAGTTTTGATGTGATTAGGTTTCTATTTTTGAGTTTCATAGTGTCAAGAACAATAGGTTTAAAAATATTGCCAAACAACCTGCTGCTACTGTATTAGTTTCTTTAAAGACAAGAAATGCATCAAATTGTATCAACCCACAGAGAGGTGTTATATCAAAGATAGTAACTGATATTTTTAAATAACAGGACAGAATACTCTGTATATATTGTTAAGTAATGAAGACCTTATCATACCTGAAGAAGTCTCCACAGCTAAAACGGTTTTTACTCTTTCTGATTTTCAGCTTGAAATTAATTTCTACCTGTTTCTTATGGGAATACAGCAAATTCAATTATACACAAAACATATACTGTTACTACTGATATACTGTACAACAGCCACTCTGGAATTACAGATACATTTAATGCTGCAAATCTGAGAGCACTGCACTGCTATTTTTAGCAAAATATAAATTGAAACACATGATTACAGCTTTGACATTTAGATGAAAATCCAAAACAATTATATGAAATCATATTAGACCACCAATATCAAAATAAATTTAAAAGTGTGTATCACTCACCATAATTATTGTAAAACACAACTTGTTGCATCTATGCACTTGAATTTTTGAGTTAGGATTTATAAGTGAAAATGTCTTGTAACTCTTTGAAGATGAAACAGACTTGTATAGATATGAAACCTTTTTCTAATGCAGTGAGAGAAATTTACATTTGTAATTCCTGCGCTTTCCAGGTCAGTGTTGGTAACACTTCAGCATAGAAAGCAGACTGCAGAGAAGAGAAACTGCAGCATAAACATAGAAAAGAATGTACAGAAGTAATAAAGTAGGTCTCAAGCTGTGGAAAATATGCTGTTGGAGACAAAACAAGAAAGCACAGCAAGCTGATATCCAGTTGTAATGTACAGTATAAATATATTTAACTACATTTTTCTCCCTATACTGTGTATACAGTATACAGTATATACTAGGCCTTAACAAAATGTAAAATTTTATTTTAGTATGTATGTTTTTATGACAAATGATAAAGTGTTTGGATTTTGGATATTGACTAAATGTTTTTGGTTTCATTTATGTTAGCTGATCTTTAACCGACAGTGATACGCTGGTGTGACTGTTGTATTAGCACTAAATCAACTCATTTAACCTGTTGAATGCCAGACCAAGTGAAAATGGAGAATGGAAAACACAGAAAGGAACAAATATTCTTCTCTTATCAAGAGAATACTGCTTTAAAATCGTAGGTAATTGGAACAACACCTCAGGTGGGTTAACCAGAAGTGGAGCCCAGTGCTCTTTAATAATTAATCATGATTTTGTGCCACTATGATCGACATCAGCAAGTATGGCACAGACAGCAGGATGACATGCTAATTGTTCTGTACAACAGACAAACAGCATGTAGGTGTAAGCGTGAAGGTGTGGACAGGAGTACCTATTAGCTGCAGAACTCCATTTGTAGTAAGTGATGGCAACATACAGTTACTGCATGGCACTATATTGTTCAAATCCTACAAGCTCACTTGATGCTCTTATGTATGGTCTCTTCTTGAAATAACAGGAGGACAACACACATCCTCTTGAGGGTCATGTTACAACAGTTTATGAAAATGTGACAGTTATCCCATAGATTTTATACTTTCCAGACTTCAGAGATGTTGAACATTTTTAGATCATATAGTGTTGAACAGAACTGCATGTAATTTTACCACAGATAGATATGTTAAAGTGTGTATATTCTTCTGCAAATCTAAAATGCTTTGCAGGCCTGATTTTTTTCCTTGGTGCCATGTGTCTGCAGTTACAGTCCAGCTTCATTCAGTCTTTAACAGACTGTAATTGCAGACACTTTGGCTCCAAGTTTCTTTCTGTTAATTTCATAAAATTGTTCTAATTGTCTTCCCATCTGTTCTTGAAATGTATTCATTTTCCTGGTTCTTCAAGTTTATTATGTTCTGTTTTGGGTCTTGACAACAATAATAACTATTTACACACAACCATCACATTTCTTTTCTCCCTCTGTTGCTAAAATAATAAACCTACTAAATTTCTACAGTAGCCTACACAAATACAGTGCCTTGCGAAAGTATTCGGCCCCCTTGAACTTTTCAACCTTTTGCCACATTTCAGGCTTCAAACATAAAGATATAATTTTTTTATTTTATGTGAAGAATCACCAACAAGTGGGACACAATTGTGAAGTGGAACGAAATCTATTGGATTTTTGAAACTTTTTTAACTAATAAAAAAATGAAAAGTGGGGCGTGCAAAATTATTCGGCCCCCTTGCGTTAATACTTTGTAGAGCCACCTTTTGCTGCGATTACAGCTGCAAGTCGCTTGGGGTATGTCTCTATCAGTTTTGCACATCGAGAGACTGAAATTCTTGCCCATTCTTCCTTGCAAAACAGCTCGAGCTCAGTGAGGTTGGATGGAGAGCATTTGTGAACAGCAGTTTTCAGCTCTTTCCACAGATTCTCGATTGGATTCAGGTCTGGGCTTTGACTTGGCCATTCAAACACCTGGATACGTTTATTTGTGAACCATTCCTTTGTAGATTTTGCTGTATGTTTGGGATCATTGTCTTGTTGGAAGATAAATCTCCGTCCCAGTTTCAGGTCTTTTGCAGACTCCAACAGGTTTTCATCCAGAATGGTCCTGTATTTGGCTGCATCCATCTTCCCCTCAATTTTAACCATCTTCCCTGTCCCTGCTGAAGAAAAGCAGGCCCAAACCATGATGCTGCCACCACCATGTTTGACAGTGGGGATGGTGTGTTGAGGGTGATGAGCTGTGTTGCTTTTACGCCAAACATATCGTTTTGCATTGTGGCCAAAAAGTTCGATTTTGGTTTCATCTGACCAGAGCACCTTCTTCCACATGTTTGGGGTGTCTCCTAGGTGGCTTGTGGCAAACTTTAGACGAGACTTTTTATGGATATCTTTGAGAAATGGCTTTCTTCTTGCCACTCTTCCATAAAGGCCAGATTTGTGCAGTGTAAGACTGATTGTTGTCCTATGGACAGACTCTCCCACCTCAGCTGTAGTTCTCTGCAGTTCATCCAGAGTGATCATGGGCCTCTTGGCTGCATCTCTGATCAGTCTTCTCCTTGTCTGAGCTGAAAGTTTAGAGGGACGGCCAGGTCTTGGTAGATTTGCAGTGGTCTGATACTCCTTCCATTTCAAGATGATCGCTTGCACGGTGCTCCTTGGGATGTTTGAAGCTTGGGAAATCTTTTTGTATCCAAATCCGGCTTTAAACTTCTCCACAACAGTATTACGGACCTGCCTGGTGTGTTCCTTGGTCTTCATGATGCTCTCTGCGCTTTCAACAGAACCTTGAGACTATCACAGAGCAGGTGCATTTATACAGAGACTTGATTACACACAGGTGGATTCTATTTATCACCATCAGTCATTTAGGACAACATTGGATCATTCAGAGATCCTCGCTGAACTTCTGGAGTGAGTTTGCTGCACTGAAAGTAAAGGGGCCGAATAATTTTGCACGCCCCACTTTTCATTTTTTTATTAGTTAAAAAAGTTTCAAAAATCCAATAGATTTCGTTCCACTTCACAATTGTGTCCCACTTGTTGGTGATTCTTCACATAAAATAAAAAATGTATATCTTTATGTTTGAAGCCTGAAATGTGGCAAAAGGTTGAAAAGTTCAAGGGGGCCGAATACTTTCGCAAGGCACTGTACCTGCAATGTAGCCTACTATTGAATCAATGCCACTTACAGTACCAATTCTGGTTTAATGCAAACTCTTAGCTTTACTCTGTCAAACACAACAAAATACAAAGTAACAATAAAAAATAGTCCACACAAACACAAACAGGGGTCTTCCTATGGACCCCTAAAATATAGCCCCAAACAGCTCAATAAGACTTTCATATAAAAAGGACTTGACTGCATCAGCAGCAGTACTCAAACCATTATCACCATGGAACATAGCAGTCCAAAATTTAATATGAATAAAATCAAGATAGGAAGGGATTCAGTGATGCCAGGAGAGGGAATATGTCCCTCCTCTCATTTGAAAAAAAAAAGAGAAAGAGAAACATATTCAATAACAAGCAGTTCATTATTATCAATACATTCAGTTAAGAGAAGCTTAGAAGCTCAAAATCAATATCCAGTCTGATTCCCCTCCACATTACTGAAGTGACTCTTAATTAAAACAATTTAACATTCAGAAATATACAAATTAATTGCAATTGCAAATGAGAAGACGTATATTCCTTAAGACAACCGGAACAATGATTTCAGTAAGCCGATAGTAACGGTTGCAAATTAATCTGTCATAACATACTGTATTTACTATTTCTTGCAACAATAAATAGTAAGAAATATAGTAAATATACTATAATTTAAAACCTTACATAGGGCACACACAGAAAATATCTTATTTACTATGGGGCTGTCAGAAACATATCCATGATTGATGGTTTTGCTTCTGACACAACCTGCTTCACTTGAAACAAATTACCTATGCTTTGACAATTAAAACTATCAGTTCTATGCTTCCTATACTTTAAATGATATGTATTGTAATTAGCGTAATACTGTGTGTAATGATTTAAAAACCTCTTTATGTTATATGTTTTCTGTGTCTAATAAAAAATGAAACATGAAACAATGAACCTTTTGCTCTCATGTTTAGGAAACTGAATAGTATGTACTGTAAGTAGTACTATAGGTCTAGAAATGTAAGGCAAATTATCCCAGACTGTCTAAGAAACTTGATAAACTCACTGGCATTTATTGCTGCTTCACAAGCTTTCCCGAGACAAGACTTTGCCAAGAAAAAGAACATCCTCTTCTTAATCAGATAGGCAATGATACCATGTCTAAGGGGAACCTGCTGAATGTCCTCAGGAGAAAGCTGAAATATTCAGTGAGACAATACAAAGGATTTGACACTCATAGTGTCACGAACACGGACTGAATGTCAGATCTTGTAGAAGACCCTACACGATGCAGTAAGAGCTGGAGAAAACAGGAGGCTTGTTAAAAGGGAACACACAGGGGTTTAATAGTGCACTAAATAATAGTGACAATCCGTGAGACAGTGTACGGGGAAGACAAAACGGCATGGGACACCACAAAGTTAAAATCCCCGGGAGGGGGGAGCACACGGATAAACAAAACATGGAGGTCCAAGGATGACGGGGCGAGATCCTCCAGACCCCGGGCTCAGGAAGCGGGAGATGTCGGGGATGAGGCCTATGCCCTCAGGAGACGGACGTAGGGTTTTCTGGTGCTAGGCGGGCCTTGCAACATCTTACCCTAATGATGAGCCCCGAGGACTGGAGGAGCTGGTCTTTAAATAATAACGCTAAAAGGGTACACCTGGAGAGCTTAATCACAAGGACAATAATGGGAGCAGTGGAGCGCCCTCTAGGGAGAGATGTCGGGTGTGACACATACAGATGCAGCCATTCAAAATGGGTGAGGTATTTCGCGGCATACCCCGGTGGGCGTGTCGCGGTATCACGCAGTTCACGTGTGTCACGTGACTAACTATCCGGCGTCGCCTTGTAAAACCGCCAGGGAGAGCTTAACCTCTCATGTACAGTATTTGAGCCTTTAATTTTGAACTGTGTATTACAGCATGTTAATCATCAGTCATTAAAATGTTGGTATATTTTATGAAAGCAAGATTGCTCAGTTGGACAAAAGTACACAACCTACCTTTATCAGAAATATTTATGCATCAAAGCCTTTACTGAAGATATTACTAATGGATGACTTTGGACAAGCTGTATACTCAAAGTATAATTTCTTTAGCACATTTGTACAAGCACTTAGAATCTGTCCAAGCCATACTATGTCAGGCATTTTGTTTTACTTCAACGGGCATAAAAACTTCCTTGCTTTTAACAGGGCGTTTCATAATTTCTAACTACGAAAATGATTTAAAATGCGATACCTATCATTCAACTAGAGCTTAAAATATCACAAGGAAAAATACACACCGGTATTCCATTTCTCCCTAAACATTGTAAGCTTCGAAGTCTTTAACGTGATACCGGAGTCAACAAGCATACTTTTAGAATTTGATTAAAAGGGAATATAATATGGAATCGCGTATCTCAAGAATTTTACTAACGGTATGATTACATCCGTGTGCTGCGACAGGGCTGTGTAGGGCTGTTTCGCCTGCCTGTTCATGTGAGATGTCTTGTAGCCTACTGGTCTAGGTGCGTGACTACCAACTGGCAGGTTGTGTGTTCAAATCCAGCTGGTGCTGGACTTTTCATTTTTATTTATTTATTTTTTAATCGCGTAACATAAACATATTACCGTATGCAAACTGTACTGTATATAGTATGTATATGTATATTTAATGTCTTAACTGTGCCCGTTTAATTGAATTTTAATTTTTTTTTAAAACACGAACATTAAGCTGTTTACATCTTCCGCCTGAGAACAGTCACCCGTTGCTACCCAACGCAGAATGGTGATTGGCTGACACCATCTGACACCCCTCTGATTGGAGAAAAAAGACGTGCTGGTTTGCTATACATACTGTACCAGGAAGAGGATTTCTTTCTATTCAAAACGTGTATTTTAAAAGTTTAAGAAGTAAAAACCTTACAGCGTACACAGATTTCTAAACTGATCAGGATCGTTATCTTTGTCTTATGCATAATAATGTTCACCGCTCTGTCCAGCAAATTAATAATAAACTTTATTTTATATAGCGTTTTAAACGAATAAGTAATTAGATTGCTCATAAACCTAATCACTTGCTTTTTCTTTTTATTTAGGCTCAGATTTCAACTATAGATCGTATTATTAATAACCATAATAACAACCAACCAACAAAAACAACCATATAAACATAATACCAACCAAAAACATAGATAACAACCACAATACAAAATCAAATATATCAAACCATTTTACTCTCGCAAAGTCCTCCAATTATCATAATCCCGTCCCTTATGCAAAACCAAACCTTCCTCCCATCCCAGTTTATCCTGTTTATCATAAACAAAATCCACCTCAATTTTCAACATAAAGCATTACACAAAATCAATACCTCAACACTCCATACTCAACAACGGTAATTCACAAACAGCCAGAACATGTAACTACACATTCCCAAACAGACCTAATTTCCATAGCCCCGCCCCTTATGCAAAACCAACATCCCTCCCCTGTTCTCTCTCTCCCCTGGCGGGGGATAAATAAATAAACATAAACGTTATATTAAATTTATTATATTTATTATATTTATAATAAAATAAATTTATTATTTATTAATACGGGATAAATAAATAAACAACGGGTTTAGAAATGAGTTATTTCAAGATGAAAAAGAAAACATACACGAAACATGGTTTCATTACGACCAGAATCGGTCTTGAGATATTTTTAACTTGATTTACAGTATTTGAGAGGTATGTCTTAACACCGATACTACAGTGCTTAAGTACTGCTCACGTATATGTTTCTAGGTTTATATTATGCATTTCATACGGTCAAATTACTTTTGAGCAACTAATAAGAAGCGCGAAACGGTATGCGTTTTACTTTCGTTTTGTGCTGGGACCCGTGGATTGATTAGAGATATCAAGTACATACAAGTAATTTTTTAAATGTTGTAGTTCGTCTTGAAAAAATGTTACGAGTACATCATCTATCAACAATCACACAGGTTCTGTTTCCATATTGCGGATTTTGGTTAGGTATTATCAACTCCAGTGGCGCTGTTAGTTTACTGAGTCCCATGTCACATGGTCTGTGATTGAAACCTGTAAAACCGGTTTAATTCGTCACAGCCAGCACTCTTCAGGTGTGAGGGTCTTCTGCTCAGAATGAAACGCTAAAATGTTTGTGTGTATTCTAATGGTAGTGGGGGCAGGGTGTGTGGGAACAGGTTTGGTTGAAATTGCATTGGAGATCTATGTTCTTCACACCTGAAACATTTTCTCTGAAAGCATTTTCTTCGCAGTTTAACCGATCTTGTTACAGCATGTTACAGTTTACTATTATTAACCATATTAATTTTAAGTGCTTAATGTAAAATCTTGTAAAAATATATTTTCATTGTTCAAATATATATTAAGTCTGACTATCATATAATAAGTTAAATACAAAACTAAAGAAAAAATAGGGTTAAATATAATTCAAAATATTTTGCTAACAATGTTAACTGTTTATGAATAATAAAATGTATTAACTAAGGAGTAGGATGGCACAGTTGTTAGTATGTTTTTTGTTTTGTTTCTTTTTCATAAATACAACAGTAGTACCTGATGTCTCAGTGGCTTTCAAAATTAAATTATGCAATAAATAACCACATGTAAGACTCTGATGCTTAAAATGTTTAGGGAGAAAGTGGAATACTGGTGTGTATTTTTTCTTTAAACTACCAATACCAGCCATATACAGTCTGTAACGTAGGGATTTCTATATGTCTTTATTTAGTGGTTACATTAGTGACAAAGGCTAAACTTTTAGCTTCAGTAACGTGTACATATCTCCCCTTTTTATAAAACGACATGGTTGAAAACTGTTCCAGAGCCACTGTTGTTTCATCAGTGAAAAGTACATCATGAAATGCCTCTCCCTGTTCAATCCACTGGAAAAAAGAAAAGGAGCATAAAGCTTCTGATGGTCATAAACGATATTCATTTAGGAGCAGCATCAGAGGTATGTTTTTAACTGCACTGCATTGGAGAGAATACCATAGTGTGTTTTTTTTTTTACTCCCTGGCGGAAACTGGCTTCCAGAAGAATCAGTATGGCTCAGAGATTAAATAAAACTTCACTCGCACCAAACAAATGTATATTTCTAAATATCACAACATGATCGAATTTAAGTCATTTTAATAACAATGAATAGTCACCTATGCGTTACAATATAAACATTTATATTGATTTAAATCGCGTTTAAATCACCTTTATTTAAAACCCATAAATAAAGCTGATACTGTTTAGACTTTCAATTATTTAAAACTGTATTAAAGCAGCACGATACACAATGCAACGTAAATCGCTATCTTTGTCTTCTGTGTAATAATGTTCACCTCTCTGTCCAGCAAATTTACAATAGTAATAATAATGAACTTTATTGTATATGGCGCCTTTAAAGGTGGCTCCTCAAAGCGCTTTACAGGTTAAAAACAATACTGTTAGGCTGGGAAAACGATTTTTTTTTTAAGAAATACAAAATGAGATATAATGATATGTTCCGGCTTAGACATTAACGAAGAGCATAACGCGTGTACTGTATACACTGCAAGTACAACCCCCCTCTCTGCAGGAGTGCTGGCTGTGACGAATTGAACCGGTTTCACGGGTATTTTCAAAGTAGGAGGCGAGATTTCCAGAGAAAGACACCTCCCCCCCCTCAAAAACCCAGTAAGTACAGTACTTACTAGTTAAAGGCTAGGCTCCCGACTACGGCGAAAGGAACCCTTCTTTCATTAGAAGACAATGAACATATTTTAGCCCTGAATGAATTAATAGCAAACATGGTTTACATAAAATACATTTTTCCAAGAAAGTTTAGCCTTTGTCACTAATGAAACCACTAAATAAAGACATACATATAAAAATCTTAAGATTTTTAAAATACATGACTTTGCTAAAATTTATTTGAAAATAAAAACAATTACAACCGCCAGGGGAGAGAGAGAACAGGGGAGGGGTGTTGGTTTTGCATAAGGGGCGGGGCTATGGAAATTAGGTCTGTTTGGGAATGTGTAGTTACATGTTCTGGCTGTTTGTGAATTATCGTTGTTGAGTATGGAGTGTTGAGGTATTGATTTTGTGTAATGCTTTATGTTGAAAATTGAGGTGGATTTTGTTTATGATAAACAGGATAAACTGGGATGGGAGGAAGGTTTGGTTTTGCATAAGGGGCGAGATTATGATAATTGGAGGACTTTGCGAGAGTAAAATGGTTTGATATATTTGATTTTGTATTGTGGTTGTTATCTATGTTTTTGGTTGGTATTATGTTTATATGGTTGTTTTTGTTGGTTGGTTGTTATTATGGTTATTAATAATACGATCTATAGTTGAAATCTGAGCCTAAATAAAAAGAAAAAGCAAGTGATTAGGTTTATGAGCAATCTAATTACTTATTCGTTTAAAACGCTATATAAAATAAAGTTTATTATTAATTTGCTGGACAGAGCGGTGAACATTATTATGCATAAGACAAAGATAACGATCCTGATCAGTTTAGAAATCTGTGTACGCTGTAAGGTTTTTACTTCTTAAACTTTTAAAATACACGTTTTGAATAGAAAGAAATCCTCTTCCTGGTACAGTATGTATAGCAAACCAGCACGTCTTTTTTCTCCAATCAGAGGGGTGTCAGATGGTGTCAGCCAATCACCATTCTGCGTTGGGTAGCAACGGGTGACTGTTCTCAGGCGGAAGATGTAAACAGCTTAATGTTCGTGTTTTAAATAATTTTTTTTAATTCAATTAAACGGGCACAGTTAAGACATTAAATATACATATACATACTGTATACAGTACAGTTTGCATACGGTAATATGTTTATGTTATGTTATTAAAAAATAAATAAATAAAAATGAAAGGTCCAGCACCAGCTGGATTTGAACACACAACCTGCCAGTTGGTAGTCATGCACCTAGACCAGTAGGCTACAAGACAGCTCACATGAACAGGCAGGCGAAACAGGCCTACACAGCCCTGTCGCAGCACACGGATGTAATCATACCGTTATTAAATTCTTGAGATACGCGATTCCATATTATATTCCCTTTTAATCAAATTCTAAAAGTATGCTTGTTGACTCCGGTATCACGTTAGTTAAAGACATTCGAAGCTTACAATGTTTAGGGAGAAATGGAATACTGGTGTGTATTTTTTTCTTTAAAGTACCGAGACCAGCTATATACTGTATGTTTACGTTCCAAAATTAATATCGTTTATGGCCTTCACACGCGTTACAGTATGCTCCTATTCTTTTTATGCTCAGCTACTAAGATTTCCCTTCAGTGGTAAAATTCAATATCTACAATGGGCACAGTAAAGACGTTTACAGTAAGTCTTTCTACGACAGACCAACGGATCACGAGTGCCCCTGTCGGTCAACCAATCACGCACCGCGGTACCCCGTGTCATCTTACCTGCGGTACGTGTCTGTACCGCACACTTTGAATGGCTGCATCTGTAGACCTAGACAGACTAGACGTTAAAAAGATAAAGGACAACAATTAAAGCATTTACAGAAAGATGAGAAGTCTAACATCATGACCTTTTGCATGTTTACTGTACATAAGCCTGAAGGCCATTTTAATAGTACTGGGATTCATTGTTTACCTGTATAGAAACAAATGAAAATAGAAGCTGAAGTATTTGTGTGTTGTATTTGGGTGGCACTGTCAGCAGACTAAGAACAGTTAAAGTACTGAGTACAATGGATGATTCTGCATGTTAATTACATTGTAGTGCTTAGTCACAACATCTTTCATTTCATTTATATTTTTTTTTCTCAAAGAAATTTACTATTCTGTACTGTTCACATATAAAATGCCCTCTGGTGATAAATTTAAATCTTGCCTCAAGACTGACTTGTTCTTAATGGCAAACATAACTCTTTCTCTTAATTTAATAGTTTATACATTTTTGTTTTTAATTATTCTTTTTCTGATAAGTGTACATTTTGTTAAATGTATAATTTTGGTACAGTGTCTTGAGAATGCTCCCTATTGAAAAGTGCTATATAAGAATAAAATTGATTGATTTATATTGTAAGTGAATGCTACTGTATGTCTATGTATGCATATATAAATAAGGGGTTCAATAGAGAAGATATAAAGAGGGATATTTTTTTAATATGCATTATGACAGGTTGTATCAATGGACTTTAATTTCTGCCTCAAAACCATAATTTCCACAAATAGGTTAAACTTGCTATTTGAATTATGAAATATGACTAGCATGCATTCTTACTTGGGCTTAATTTAGGGCAGTACTATATATATGGGTACTATATATTTAAATTGGCAGAGAGATATTTACATGTAGGCTTTTCATGCTATACTGTAGTTTGTCAATTTAAACAGATTTTTAAATTACAAATAAATAAAGTCAAATAAATATCAGGAAACAATTATATATCCCAAAGCTAAGGATGTCCACAACGTCAATAATTTCCAGTTATTTGTTATCATTATCTCACTTTCCTGATCACTTACTGTATTGATGTTTGGCTGCAGCCCTACAGATGTATAAATGTAGAAATGTGTTCAGGCTGCACAGGTGCTAGAGTATGTAGGGACCATTTGTGATAATAATTCCTTACACTTTTCTGGACACTCTACTCAAAGCACTTTACAGGTAATGGGGAATCTCCTCCACCCCCACCAGTGTGCTTCCTCACCTGGATGATGTGACAGCAGCCATAGTGCATAGTGCACCAGTCCTCTCACCACATCTCACTATCAGTTGGGAGGAGATCAGAGTGATGAAGCCAATTCATAGATGGAGATAATTAGGAGGTCATGATTGGTAAAAACCAGTGGGAAATTTGACCAGGATGCCAAGATAATACCCATACTCTTTTTAATAAATGCCCTTGGATTTTTAATGACCACAGAGAGACAGGACTTCGGTTTTTACGTCTCATCTGAAGGATGGTACCCTTTTACAGTAGAGTGTTCCTGTCACTATATTGGGGCATTAGGACCCACACAGACCGCAGGGTGGGCACCTCCTACTGGCCACAATAACACCACTTCCAGCAGCGACTTTAGTTTTTCCCAGGAGATTTCCCATCAAAGTACTGACCAGTCTCACACAACACCTGTTTAGCTTCAGTGGGGTGCCAGTTGTGAGCTGCATGGTGATATGGCTGCTGGCAAACCTTTTCTCATTCAGTCCAAATATGATTGAAACTATCATTTGAAAATTAAAACCAAAGAGCATTGCCTAATCCCTTTTAGTTTTTTTTTTATTCCACACCTCTGTGCGTGTATTTTGAGCAAGTGTTTGCTTAGAAGTCTCTCTAATGGAAATCTGGACTCTTTCTTGGTTCCTGACACTCTTGTCTTCTCCCTCTTCAAACAAAGAGTACAGCTTGTTTGAACAGTTCTTATTTTAAAACGTGCTGAAGAAACAAGAATTAAATTCCATCCTTGGAAAGCAATTTAACTGTTTTTTTGCCAATACTTGCATAATCAAAATAATATTTTGCTGTATCAGGTTCCTTCCAATGGGTATCTTTCTTTATACAGTATTTCAGGAAGAGGCTGGGCTTGTAGGTGACAGTTCTAACTTAAGTTTACAAAATGTTGCTCTGAGAGTTTTACTTGGATCAAATTGTAAGCCATCTGAATGCATGGCACTGAAGCTCATTTTTAATCTGTATCTAGTACTGTTGCTTTCATTATTTCACAATTACTTTAATTAAATAAACACAGATGGTAATAAAAAATAATAATTATAGTCCATATCACCTCAAAAGAGGAAACAATAGGTGAATGAAATAGCATTAGGAAAAAAAACAACAACGGAAATAATTTGGTGACACTCCAGGTCTCGATAAATGCTACAGTACAAAACAATAAAAAAGTGCTGCCAAATGTTGTCAAGTTTCAGTGAACTACAAACTTGCAACATCTTTGCAGAAAATAAGGGTACTGACATAATGCTTTGCTATAAAAGATTTTTGCTATAAAAAAATCAAATATAAGCTCAATGCTGGAAGTACAGCAGCAAAAACAGCAGGCAGAAAGTTGTAATAAGGACGTGGAAAGGTCCATCAGGATTTGTATTCCTGAATTTAACAGCCCAAACACTTTTTTATGTAATATGCAGGAAACACAATTTTAAACTGAACATTAGTTTTACTCTGTATAGTTAGTTATTATGATATGAGACTTATACCTACTGTATATGGTACAGGAGAGCTTTCTCCTAGTATATGCATGTTTCATGATTTAGGGACAGTTAAGAAGTGTATCCTCCACGAATATGAAGGACTGGGTGTATACACACTAAATTATTGCAATTTATAAGACAACTTTTTTAAATCATTGTCCCACAAACTTCTTTTCAGTTTTAAAAGGTATGCCCTCATATAAGTATTGTGTACTTATAATGTATTCTTTTTAAAAAAAGCAACTTTCCCCATCATTATGTCTGGTTAAAATACAGTATGTTGCTATTCGCCATTCACCTTAATCTTTAAATACTTATTCCAAAGATCTTCCCTCCTCCTCTCTCATGCACAAACATGGTTTCTTGGGGAACAGAAGAAAGGAAGCTAATGAATCTTTAAAAATGCCAATGAATCTGGATTGTATTTTAATAAATTGTTAAGTGCCACAACATTACCGAGGACATAGTCTCCTGGCTGATTTGCATGTAGGCCTTGATGTCTCACAAGGGGTAGTCGGCATTGTACCAAAGATGGGATGGTGCTATGTTTAATCAGAGGCCGACCTACAATTATCGCTGATTAACAGGAGGCCTTATGGACCTGCAGAGCTCATTCCCTTGCAGGGCCAGAGAACCAGAGCAGAATAAAGAAACAGGGCTCTTTGTAACCTCACCAGGCAGTTTTTTTTTTAAATCAGAGTGCATGCTGAATGAAATAATAGGAATAGGGTAAGACCTATGCCTATGGAAGACAAAGGCAATAGAGTGCAAGACTGACAGAACAGCAATCACTTGTAGTTGCTATTAAACTGTTCTGAGATTAAAACAGAAAACACATTTTATTTCCTTTTTAATCTTAAAGGGAAACCAGAATGCAAAATAAAAAAAAAATCTTCAATGGCTACTTTGATTAGAAAGGTTAGCAAGCTTTCCTGGCTAAAAAAAAATATATATTGCAAAAAATGCAACTATTAAAACAATTATTTTTGTCTTACATTTAAGCATTTTATGTTTTTTTTTATGATGAGATTAATATGAATAATAAATACAGTATTATATGCGTTTTAATTTTGACTGTTTTCAGTTTTTATCCTTTAATTTTAGAACTGTACCTGAAAATATTGACACTCATACAGCCTCATATACTGTATATATATACTGTAATTTACATACATGTCTTAAGACAAACACTTTGATATAACCATAAGGAATACTGTATATTCAGTTCAGTTCAGTCACCAGTGGACCTGTTATAAGGGGATGCAAACTGCAGGGGTCTAAGTACTCAGGTACCATTGTGTTAAGGTGCGTCATGACCAGCCTTTCAAAATATTTTCTTAAAACACACGGGAATGGAAAATTGTAAAAGTGAAAGATTAAAAATATCCATAAAACCCATGGCTAAATGGTCTGCACAGGACTTAAGGACCAGGAACACTGTCTGGTCTAGTCTCCTTCTGTATGTTCAACCTTTTGAAAGTCGCCCTGACTTTAACCTCCATGATAGACATGGCTGTATTGTCAGATGTTGCAGCGAAGCGGCTGGTTAGGACCCTATGCGAGGCAGTGGTAGATTAATCCCTGAAAGGTTCCAGAAAGTTCTAAAAGTAACCAAATCCTAAAAAACGTAAAGCGATGCCGTAGTCAAGGGCTTGAGCAAGGATGTTTGAGAGCAAAAAGATGATTAGGTTTAAAGTGTTCTTTCCCAAAAACGTAAAGCAAGGGTTGAGCTCGGAAGAGCAGAGACTGAGTGGAGTGAGAGGGTGTAATTAGGGAAGAGTGTGTGGAATGATAAATGATTAATTAGTGCATTTACGTATAATTAGTGTGGTGAGAAGTGCTTGTAGGTAAGCGGTGATGTTTAAGTGCTCACGTGCGGTTTGTGATATGTATCATCAGTGGCTGGGAACACTGGTGTTGGCAGTTCCATGATTCCCTCCTGAAACTGAGCATAATAGACATTCAACTCATCCGGGAGAGAGAAATCAATATCAGTGGATGTAACACTGCCTATTTGAGCTTTATGGTTTGTTATCGTCTGAATACTTTACCACATTTGGCGCACATTGGAAGAGGCAGCTTGTATTTCTAGTTTGTTATGATATTGCCTTTTAGCATCCCTTGTAGCTCTCCACAGGTCATACTTTGCCTTCTTATAAAGGTCCAGATTGCTAGAGTTTTAGACCTTCGATAGTGCCTAGAGCTTACTAGAGTTTACTAGCTTACAAATCCTGCAAAACCACAATTTCTGGTTAGGAAAAAAGCAAACGTCTTTTTAGGCACACAGACTGAAGTGTACTTGTTCAGGTTCCAAACACCTTACAGTCTACAGATTCAAAGCAGTGCTGCAGAAATTCATCTGTTTCCTCCGTCCAGTGTTGTACCTTTCTTATCGACACATTCTCCTGCTTCAGCTGCTGCTTGTAAGCTGGCAGGAGAAGCTCCCAGAGATGATTCGAGTGTCCGAAATGAGGGTGAGGGATATAGTGGTTGGCATTTTTGATAGGGGTGTAGCAGTGATCAAGAGTATTCGCATCCCTTGATGGACAGGAGACATGCTGGCAATATTTTGGAAGAACTTAAGCCTGATTAAAGTCCCTCATATCAATAGATACAGCATCAGGGTAAAGAGTTTCATAGGTGTTAATGGTGACATATAATTCTCTAAGTTCTGTTTTCACATGTTCCAGGGATATACACCACAGACATAACAGATGAAAATTCTTTTGGAAGAAAGATAGGACGACATTTTATGGTCAGATATTCAAGTTCCAGAGAGTAAAATCACTTTAGAATTTTCATGTCTAAACACCAAAAGTTGTTTATCATAAGATATACAGTACATCACCTCCTTTTCTCTTACCAGCTGAACCAGATTGATCTATACGATACAGATGCAGCCATTCAAAATGAGCGGTAAAAACCCGCGGTACAGTAACCAACCCGCAGGGCACTCGTGGTGCATTGGTTGGTAGTGAAAAGATTTAATCATTTAATGTCTTTACTGTGCACATTTCAATCCGCTTAGTTTTGAATATTTATATGGAATTTTACCACTAAAGGGAAATTTTAGTAGCTGAGCATAAAAAGAAGAGGAGCATAACGCATCTGAAGGTCATAAACGATATTAATTTTGGAACATAAACATACAGTATATAGCTGGTCTTGGTACTTTAAAGAAAAAAATACACACCAGTATTCCATTTCTCCCTAAACATTTTAAGCTTCGAAGTCTTTAACTAACGTGATTCCGGAGTCAACAAGCATACTTTTAGAATTTGATTAAAAGGGAATATAATATGGAATCGCGTATCTAAAGAATTTAATAACGGTATGATTATATCCGTGTACTGCGACAGGGCTGTGTAGGGCTGTTTCGCTTGCCTGTTCATGTGGGCTGTCTTGTAGCCTACTGGTCTAGGTGTGTGACTACCAACTGGTAGGTTGTGTGGTTGAATCCAGCTGGTGCTGGACTTTTCTTTTAACAAACATTTCTTTGAAAAAATGAAACGTTTCCCTTGGTCAGAGATTAAATAAAACCTCACTCGCACCAAACAAATTTATATTTCTAAATATCACAAAATACGTTCATTGTCTTCCAATCGAGTCGAGTTGACATTGGAAGCCTGCCACACCCGGACTGTTAAACCAACGCATTAGCACGTCAAAGCCCATTGAGGGTATTGAGCCAGTATTGGCTTTAGTATTCCCCTCCTCTCCCCTCAATTCAATTCAATTCAAGGTGTTTTATTTGCATGACAGATGGGTACAAGCAGTGTTGGGTATGTATATTGTAACGCTTACGGCAGACAGGCACTGTGTAAGAGCCGGCGCACCAGAGCAGCGCACCGAGGGAGCGTCTGCATTTCTAACTTAGTTTGTAAAATTAGTCAAGCAATATGAAGCATCTCCTTTTACTTAGTGCCTGAGCATAAAAAGAATAGGAGCATACTGCAACGCGTGTGAAGTCCATAAACGATATTAATTTTGGAACTTAAACATACAGTATATGGCTGGTCTCGGTACTAAAGAAAACATACACACCAGTATTCCATTTCTCCCTAAACATTTTAAGCATCGAAGTCTTTAACTAACGCGATACCGGAGTCAACAAGCATACTTTTAGAATTTGATTAAAAGGGAATATAATATGGAATCGCGTATCTCAAGAAATTAATAACGATATAATTATATTCATGTTGCAAAAGAACTGCAACGGACATAAAAACTCCCTTGCTTTTAACAGAGCGTTCCATAATTTCTAAGTACGAAAATGCCAGGTGAAAGGATTTGTAAACATATTTTGTTAAAGCAAGTCAGTTTTTTCCGCAACACATAAAAGACATTTTTCCAAGAAAGTTTAGCCTTTGTCACTAATGAAACCACTAAATAAAGACATAAATATAGAAATCTTAAGATTTGTTTTATTTAATGTTGGTAGCAGGATGAACTGTCAGAGTGTATATTTTGTCGCAGAGTTGCTGCAAGATGTTAACAGTGAAAAAGGTATTTATAAATGAGTTATTTCAAGATGAAAATTTTCAGAATAATTTCAAATCTAGCAGGATAGAGAAAGCACAGAAAACTGGCAGTTAGATTGATCAGATTAGTATGAAAAGTCATTTAGCAAAGGGAATGAGAAGAGTGACAAACTAGTATACTTCAGATCTTTTTTTCTGAACCAGGGAAAATCTGATCATGTTTCCCTATAACAATAATAAAAAACTTTATTTGATATATCACCATTAAAGGTGGCATCTCAAAGCAATACAGTAGATGTAAAAACAGATAAAAGGACCACAGATTACAAAGTAAATGCATATAAGAAAGACAAGCAGTTAGAGGTGCTACCAAAATTAGAAAATGAAGCAGATACAGACACTAAGTCTTCTGAAAAGAAAGGTTCTAAGGTTAGATTTAAACTGGCCCTGTTGTGTGTGTGTTTGTGTCTGTCTGTCCTGTGATGGACTGGCGCTATGTCCAGGGTGTATTCTGCCTTGTGTCCGTCGCTTACTGGGATAGGCTCCAAATCCTCTGTACTGGATAAAGAGATTAGAAATGGATGGAAGTAAAGGCACTGTGTGGATGGAACTATACACAGTGTTAGAAACCCACTATGAAATGGCAGCATCTCACTGAGAATAAAACATTTTATAGTGCTGGCTTAAGGAAACAGACTTTCCACCTCTCTTGCACATCAGTATCCATACCTAGTTATTTAAACAAATTTTCTCAAATTATAAACATCTTAATATGCTGGCTCTGTGGATCCGCATCAGCTATGTTTGCCCATTCCTTCAATTCATGTGCATCCAACACACAGTTCAACACAAGCAACTACACAAAATCTAAAATATGAGCTCTACTTGCCACTTACAATACCAACAGTACCAGCTAACTTTAGTAGTGACATTTTCATGGATCTTTTTAACAATAAAATTTACAACATCAGACTTCAGACACAATTAAACAGGCCTCAAAAAAGTCTGGTACAAACATTTTCAGCATGGAATAAACCTTTACTTTAATGGTATAAACCTTAAATGGATTCATATTCTCAATAAGATTTGGTGCTCAGTAACATGACTTAGAAAATGACAGAAGACATACGTATCATGCTTATCCTTCTATTTTTCATAATTGTAAACTCCTTAAGGCAGTTACATTTTCTCTGTTCTGACCTGGAGTTACAGAGAAATTTAAATTCTAATAAGAGATTTGTAATGAGGAAAGTCATACCAATCACTCATACAGTACCAGGATTTGCAATTACAATACAAATACTTTCTTTCTGTATGTGTTTATTTTGCAGTTTGAGTCTATGGCATTCCTTTGGGGGTCTATACTCCAAGGCATGACTTTTTTATGTATAAACATCAGTATTTTACTGCTATTAATTACTGTACGATTTATAGTTGAAATCTGAGCCTAGATATAAAGTTAGATATAAAGTTAAAATCTCGACAAAGCAATGTAGGAAATACAGAGAAAATAAATCCTTTCTGACATCTAAAATCAGTTTCGATCAAGGTCTCTAAAACGAACAAGAAAAAGAGGATTTTCGGAGGGCAATTACGCTGTGTTTATATAGAATAAGTGATTTATGAGCAATCTAATTTCTTGTTAGTTTAAAACAGTGAAATGTCAGCTGCAAAAGATCGCACCAGAAACAGCACTCTCTCTGCCTGTCATAGACGTTCAGGAAAGGCTGAATGAAGTCATGTCAAGTACAATAATTCGGTGATCAATAATAACAGTTGTAGGACAGTATATAAGGAGGATAAGGATTTTGAAGTTGACTCGAAATCTGATAGGTAACCAGTGCAAGGACTTGAAAACAGGTGTAATGCATCCCTGATAGGATTCTTGCTGTCATATTCTGAACATATTGAAGATTGCTCAGTGTGGATTTAATTTCCCCAGTGAACAGGATGTGCATTTATTAATTCTAGAAAAAAAGCCTTTCTTGATTTCTCTAGTTCTTAGTTTCTCTAGTTCCCTTTAAAATAAACTATTATTCCACAATGCAGAGTATTACATGGCCAGTATTTACACATGATATTTGTGATTTAAAGAAATTAACACAAGCAGCTTTTGGAGATTTAAGTGTTGGCTGAGTTATTGCAGGATAAAAGACTAGAGATGTTGGCAAGAAGAAGATAATTTGGGGAAAGCTGAGGAATACACTTATAACAAGAACACTTCCTAATGGGGTTAGGCATACTTTTGATGAAGATGATGAAGTTAACAGACTATATGTTTACATAGATACTGAAATAAGGATTGTATTTTAGATTATGTGTAGTTGCTGGCATTGAACTGTGTGTTGGATGCACATGAATTGAAGGAATGGGCAAACATAGCTGATGCGGATCCACAGAGCCAGCATATTAAGATGTTTATAATTAGAGGCAATTTGTTTAAATAACTAGGTATGGATACTGATGTGCAAGAGAGGTGGAAAGGCTGTTTCCTTAAGCCAGCACTATAAAATATTTTATTCTCAGTGAGATGCTGCCATTTCATAGTGGGTTTCTAACACTGTGTATAGTTCCATCCACACAGTGCCTTTACTTCCATTTCTAATCTCTTTATCCAGTACAGAGGATTTGGAGCCTATCCCAGTAAGCAACGGACACAAGGCAGAATACACCCTGGACATAGCGCCAGTCCATCACAGGACAGACAGACACAAACACACACACACCAGGGCCAGTTTTCCCATAAACCAATTAACTTACCAGTATGTTTTGGAGTGCGAGAGGGAGTCATATCACACATATGGAGAAAAACCATGTAACCCAGAGAGAACATGTAAACCCCACACACACAGGATGGCAGGAATTGAACCTAGGACCCCAGTGCTGCAAGATAGCAATACTAACCACTTTGCCACCATTATAAATGGATGGATATCTTAGTTATCTTTCTAGTTCAGAGGTTTGCATGCATAATTTAATTTTGAAAGCCACTGAGACATCAGGTACTACTTTTGTATTTATCAAAAAGAAACAAAACAAAAAACATACTAACAACTGTGCCATCCTACTCCTTAGTTAATACATTTTATTATTCATAAACAGTTAACATTGTTAGCAAAATATTTTGAATTATATTTAACCCTATTTTTTCTTTAGTTTTGTATTTAACTTATTATATGATAGTCAGACTTAATGTATATTTGAACAATGAAAATATATTTTTACAAGATTTTACATTAAGCACTTAAAATTAATATGGTTAATAATAGTAAACTGTAACATGCTGTAACAAGATCGGTTAAACTGCGAAGAAAATGCTTTCAGAGAAAATGTTTCAGGTGTGAAGAACATAGATCTCCAATGCAATTTCAACCAAACCTGTTCCCACACACCCTGCCCCCACTACCATTAGAATATACACAAAGCACTCAAATCTTTTGAGCTAATGATCAGGTGACCCGAGAGAGAGCGAGAGAAACACCAAGGGGTGCGGAACCAGGGAACTATTTACATGGAAAACAGGCGATCTCCCCAGACTGTCCGCCTGTTTCACTGTTACCTGGATACCTCTTTATTTAGAACTCACTAACACTGGTTTTTAGTTTAGAAGGATTCAAGTAGGGTTTTAGATGAAAGGCAGCGACCTTAATCAAGCCCAAATCATAATTGAACCCATTCAGAGCCTACATTACATTTTAGCGTTTCATTCAGAGCAGAAGACCCTCACACCTGAAGAAGGGGGAGGTGTCTTTCGCTGGAAATCTCGCCTGCTTCTACTTTACAACCGGAGTGCTGGCTGTGACGAATTAAACTGGTTTCACAGGTTTCAGTCACAGACCATGTGACATGGGAGTCAGGAAACTAACACACAGCGCCACCGGATTTGATAACGCTATAAAAACGCTATAAAATAATGTGACTTGGCACAGAACAAGTTTACAGCACAGTACAATAATAAATGCTGACCATGACTTTAGAAGCATAAATTGCCTTACATTCAATTTAAACACAAGCTGTCTTTAGCCCTCTAAGCTGGTTCATACAGAAATGTAGAGATCCAGGCTCAGAACACACAGCTTCATTAGCGAATACATATGCAGGACAACTAGAGAAGACGTTTTACAGAGGATGGATTTTTAGAAACATCCCATCAGTGACATCACTGAAGTCAACTCCTAGGTACTGTAACTGTCGTGTGGATAGTTTCACAAGAATCAGACAAAGGTTTAAGCATCGCTTGTTCTAGATAAAACTGAAAAAAAACAACAACCCATAATGTACTTCTTTGCGGCTCTGTTTGCCCAAATCATATATTCACAACGTGAAATCTAGAAAATAATATTACGTAACCAAAATCCGCAATATGGAAACGGAACCTGTGTAATTGTTGATAGATGATGTACTCGTAACATTTTTTCAAGACGAACTACAACATTTAAAAAATGACTTGTATGTACTTGATATCTCTAATCAATCCACGGGTCCCAGCACAAAACGAAAGTAAAACGCATACCGTTTCGCGCTTCTTATTAGTTCCTCAAAAGTAATTTGACCATATGAAATGCATAATATAAACCTAGAAACATATACGTGAGCAGTACTTAAGCACTGTAGTATCGGTGTTAAGACATACCTCTCAAATACTGTAAATCAAGTTAAAAATATCTCAAGACCGATTCTGGTCATAATGAAACCATGTTTCGTGTATGTTTTCTTTAAAGTACCGAGACCAGCCATATACTGTATGTTTATGTTCCAAAATTAATATCGTTTATGGCCTTCACACGCGTTGCAGTATGCTCCTATTCTTTTTATGCTCAGCTACTAAGATTTCCTTTCAGTGGTAAAATTAGATATGAATATTCAATACTTAAACGGGCACAGTTAAGACATTAAATATACATATACATACTGTATACAGTACAGTTTGCATACGGTAATATGTTTATGTTCCTAAATCAATCTCTTTTATGAGCATGTGAAAGGCATGGTGAATCACTGTACTTTGCATGATTGGAAACAAATGCGTGATTGCGAAATGCTGTGGTGTTACTTTTACAAAGACGGTCAATGAAAAAAAGAATGTTGACCAGGGCAATACTTTGAGTTTACACTTACAGCTTGTCCAAGGTCATTCATTATTAATACTATTAGTAATATCTTCGTTAAAGACTTTGATGGCCACAGCTCAAACATGAGAGGTTGAGCTTTATTAGCTCCACCTTGCGGAAATTCCGGATACTATTATTTTGCTTGTCGTATTATAGGAGAATTTACGGTAACTCGCGGTATTTACCGGTAGCTTGCGGTAGACTGCGTACAGCGTACCGCAAAATAATGCGGTATCGCCCGCGCATTTTGAATGGCTGCATCTGTAGGTGAAGAATCCGTCAAGTTGAACGTCTGATTCCAGTGTATTAGTGGTCAGCCAGGTCTCAGTGAGACAAAGGATACAGCAATCCTTGATGTCCCGCTGATCGCTTAAATGTCCCCTTAGCTCGCCCATCATGTTCTCCATACGTTGGCCAAGAGAACACTTGGGAGTGGGATCTGGTAGCCACGGCGTTTCACTCTTGCTTGAATTCTTCCCTGTCTACTACGCTTCTATGCCTGTCGAGTTCGCCAACTCTGCCCTGAGTCATGTGGGAGGTCCATATACAGAGGCACCCAAGATAGTTGATTTAGATTCAAATACTGTATATTTGTGTTTAAGCCAATGATTCTCTATCCAATGTCCACAAGCACATGTCAATCATAAATAATTGCTGAAAAGATACTGGATACAAAAGCCCTTGGTTTAATAGCAATATTCGTAGTAAGCTGTGGGCACTATCAACACGAAACAGACAAAGAGACGAGGAGCAACATACAACACATCGCCACTCTCTGGTGTCATGTTTATTCTACTGTATATTACAGTATCTTTGCACATAATGCCAAGTCCTACAAGTTTAGAAAGTTAGGGTTATTGTGTAATAATCTATAGTATCTTACCTTCCTTGTGTGAAGTTCCATGGATGTAAATCTGAAAATGCACTCAGATGGACTGCAATAAATGTAACATTTATAAGTTCATAATGCTTACTGTAGTATACACATAAAATGTAGGTTATTACAAAAAAGCAAATTATCATTGCACTCATTTTTCTATAGTGTTTCCACAAATGTCTCTATTATTTAATACTGAAGGTAAAGCCAATTTGATATACTACATGATCAAATTTATAGCAGCTGTACTTGCTTAGCTATTGACTTGGCACGATTAAAAACTACAGTCTGTGAAATCAGGCACTGATCTATGGTTTATAAAAATATGGAACAAACTCCTCAGCCATGTTGTTAAATACAAATATATTTTAAAAAACATTAAATTGTTACATGCAAACAGAGCTATACAGTATATACTGTATACACAGACAGGACAAAGTTACAATAATTCTTTTTAAAACTGGGGTAAATTTGGCCCCAGCATGCGTGTGGGCGTCTCTCAGTCAATGTCGGCCTGGTCAATGATGGACTGGTGTCCCTTCTACCTTGTAACTTGCTTTGCTCCCGTTGCTTGCCAGGATAGGCTCTGGCTGCCCAGTGACCCTCTATTGGACAAAGTGGTGTAGCGGCAATGCTTGTTAATAAGACAGAATTAAGCATTGCCATGCTTTCCTAAATGAGGCCCCATCTCTCTCTTCATCTCTGTGGTGCAGCCAGAGAGAAGCTATTCATGCAGGCTGATTTAAGGTGTTTTCTTTTGATAAGGAACAACTCCCAAATTGGGATGCACTTAGCTAAGCATGGCTATCATGATCAATGGTCATCCCTAGCGCCTATCTGTCTAGGGAGTGCCAGAAGGTCATCTGGACTGCATTCCTAAGTGTCAGGAGTAAGTGACTCATCTCTCACCTTGATCAACCAATCAGGGACTGGCAGGGCGTGGTAACACCACGTGGGTCTCCAATGCCCGCCAAACTCTCAACCAATCAGCACACATCTGTGTCTTGGTCAAAAAGGTAGCACAAGCTCAGGTCGGGGCTCTCCTTGGCCATTTTCGCGCACCCTCAGAGACAATCACATGACAACCGGTGTTGTCTACACTGGGACTTGGACTTTGTTCTAAGCGCGAGGCTGAGGATCCCGTACGTACTCAGAATTCTGCAACGACAAACGTGAATGCTCCGCTTGATCAATGGGAGCCTACAGTTGGACCCTCGCCGACAACCTGAATAGCTTATTCAGAAGCAGCGCTGGACCGGGAATGAACCAGTCTTCTTACCGTGCAAAAGAGTGACTTGCGAGGACCCGCGGTCACACTCTGTGCATAGATACTTTCTACTAGTCAGCCGGACTACTAGTAGACTCCTGGGAGGAACGACTGCACTGCGCGCCACGGTTAGATTCCTCCGCCCGTCCTACTCCGAGCTGCACCTCGACTGGTTGGCCAGTAGCCAGAGGACTCCGGGACAATGCCTATTGTACGACCGCTGGGACAGAGTTTGCAACAAAGCCTGTCAGCTGGTTTGGTGTTCGTGCCGGGAAATCCAAATCCATACATACTGGATAAGTAAACCCAGTGCTCTACATTGCGTCTCGAGAATTTAATTGTTACCTCAACCCAAGTTGTTATCAATTTAATTCATGAGTAATGTATTTACTTCTGAGTCTAGTGTAACAGTGGGTAATAACACTGATTTGCGATTTGGTATAGCCGAACAGTATATTGAAGTATATTCTCTGTTGTGTATCTCTTTGTGTTTGCATCTCTTCGAGATTATATACCTTGTATTTTGATAACCCTCACAGTAAGGTCT